>NC_050578.1:134923165-135018165 GCF_011100635.1 Trichosurus vulpecula | reverse complement strand
ATAACATCCTTGGACAGCTTAAAACTATAATAACTTCAGATAGACACATGAAAGAAACAGTCTGTAAAGGCTAAAATTTTCAAAATTTTAAAGCCATATACTTTGATTTTTTTTACCTTGCAACTAACTGCTATGATCCACATTGTCAGTCTTATTTTGCCACTTATTAAAAATATTTCTCAGTTGTTTCTCAATAAAGAAATAAAAATCAATTAACCAAAAATTAACAACACATATCTACTTTTATTTTTTAGAATTCACCTTTCATATGCCATATACTATGTACTTCTGTCATGTGTATATTTAACATTAAATTTTGCCTGAGGACTCTATAACCACTTTGCACAATGCCTCTCCAGTCCTTGTGGTCTCCTCCTCTGTTGCTTTATGTTTATTTTAAAGGAAAAAGTAAGGAGTACAATCACAATCACTCAGAGCCCTCATTTAGGAAAATTCCTAACATTAGGCAGAGGTTTAGATCTTTGCCCTAAAGTAAATTTATATTTACTTCTAGGTGACCCTGGCATATTTACCAATGAGATGTAACTTCACATTAATGTTTATGTTGGGTTAAATAATGAACAGAGCATGATACTAGGTGTGCTAATGGACAGGCACAAGGAGAGGAAGATAGAGAAAGAACAGTATTTCTTGGAACTTTCCTCAGTCCTTGAATAGGTAGTTAAACTAGAGGCATCAGTGCTGAAAATAAAAACCCACAGGAGAAACTGATTGTTTACTTCTATCTATTATTTTCTCTATTACTATTCCTCCTCCTCCTCCTCCTCCTCTTCCTTTTCCACATTTTGTCCCTTGTGCCACAGCTGATTCATTGAGGCACAGATCATTTTGTCATGGGACTGACTTAATAAGCCACTCAGCTTTTAAGGTCCCCAACATATACATTCTTCAAAATTCATGGCCTCTCTCATTCCTTATTCCTGACAACTCTTACCAATAGTAACACAATTTGGTCCATTCACAATCATTTCTACCTTGGCTTTAAAGTCCCTGAGTATCAAAGTTCATGGTCAATGAATTCGGAGTTTCTTATCTAGTTATTTACAGAACTACTTTAGATCTTTATTCCTCGCAACTATTATTGGTGAAAAAGCTGCTATTTTCATCCACTGCTGTCTTTTTACAAATACTTGTCCTGTGATCTGCAATAAATGATGGCCCAATGTCCAAGAAAGAAGAAATAAGCATTTGTTAAATGCCTACAATGTGCCAGGCACTGTGCTGAGAACTTTATAGATATTTGATCATCAAAACAACCCTAAGGAGTAATAACTGTTTTAATATTCCTTTTACATTTGAGGAAACTGAGGCACAAAGAAGTTTAAAAAAACTTGCCTAGGTCTACACAGCTTGTAGGTATCTGAAGACAGAGTTGAATTCAAGTGTTCCTGACTCCAAGACAAACATTCAATCCACTATGTCATTCAATTGCCTTGAAAGTGTTTTGATTCTTCGGGGTATGTGATTTAAAAAAAAATATCGGGAAATTCCTTTATTTTCCTCTTCAAGAAATCTCTATGAGGAACCCTTTCATTTATCTGTGCATTCCTTTTTCTGTGTGATTTTTTGTATGGTGATAATTTCATTATTTATGCTTCTGGTTTTCCAGATGTGTCCATCTGTTCATTTTTCTACAAAGATAGCACATTTGGAGTAAATATAGACAAGTTAAAATTTTTAATGTAAGAATTCTGATTCTCTGTGTCTTCTGCCCCATTTCTACCACTCTGTCACCATCACTACAGAAGCATGAAGAGACCATACAGAATTGAGAGTCATTTTTCTTTCATATGATGCAATAGTTTAAAAATTCATCACCAAGTGATCAGTCTGCTGGTGATGAGATTACTGTATATATTAGTTTGTTCCTCATAAAATAAATTAATTTTGCTGCCAGGAATCTACTTTCATTAAGTATTTTATTTTTTCCCAGTTACATGTAAAAACAATTTTTACTGTTCGTTTTTAAAATGTTGAGTTCCAAGTCCTCTCCTTTCCTCCCTCTCCACCCCACCCCCAATTAAGAAGGCAAGCAATTCTAAATAGGTTATACATGTATAGTCATGCCAAATATTTCCATAATAGCAGGACCCTACTTTCAAATATCCTTCAAAAATCAGTATGCAAATTGTCTAAATTACCATCTTGCACTATCAGCCCAGTACTTTGATGAATCTGTGATCTCATCAATATGAATGTTTCCTTCCATATCTCAGATGACAACCCATCCAAAGATTCTCACACTGACTTTTATCAGTGAATTCCTGCAAATCTTCTAAGGGGCCCACCTTTGGTAATGTGTGCCCCCAGTGAACTTTTCCTCCTGTTTTGATTCATTGTTAAGCTCTTCCGAGAATCTTCCTTTGGGGGCTACCATTTTGGGGACATGTCCAAGATATCCATTCTTCATTCCTCTCCTGGCAGTTACTGACTCTAGACTTTGTTACTCTCTGCTCCCTGGACCCCGCATCCCATCCTTCCTTTATTTTTCAAAAGTTCTTTTAGGTTTTCCTCCCTCCATTAAAGCTTAAGCAACTTGAGGACAGGAGTTATCTTTCTCTTTAGATCCCTAGTGCTTGGTATAATGCCTCACGTATGCTAAGCACTAAATGTATATTGTCTTGTCTTATTCACACTACCTCTGTGATCTGAGAATATCAATTGTTTAACTTTTCTAAACTTTGGTTTCTTCATCTTTAAGTTGAGGGGATAGGACTAGCAGCCCTAAAAAGTCACTTTCAATTCAAAATCTTTGATCTCTGATCTCCATTAAGATTACAATGCTGGACGTGAATGAAGTAGGTGGGCTTTTCATTGGTTGCCTTTCACTATCATGAAAAGATTGGTTCAGTTCTTTTGCCACCTAAACATTTCTCTCATAGCAACCTTTATTCTTTCCTCTCTGATTCAGCTCAAGCTGCATCTTCTGAATAAAGCCATTCTTCATCATTTTTCCACCCAGTAACTGCTTCAGTTCTCCATTACAAACTATTTTTCTTTTAATTATTTTGTCTTTGTAACCCCAGTCTGAAATACCATTGTTAATAGGATTCTGTCCTTATTGATAGAAATTTATGCCCTGCCCTGCATTAGGGTGATGTAGGATTGGAGAGAGATGAAAAGGGAAAATCTTTTCAGTCTTCTTTGAATCTTCTTTGAGTTGTCTTTGAGTGACTGAGTCTCTTCAGACTCTTTAGACTAGCTTTGCAAGGGAAGATGAATGAGGCCAATTACACTTCATGTCGCTGAAGGAGAAGACTTTGACAAGAAGACTGAGGAGACTGTATACTTCCCACTTTTACCAACTCTGCCCTCATACAGGCATGGGGCATTTATCCTCCATTAAGGAGAGAATCTGGGATTTGATTCACACTTGTATCTATTTGTATTATATTTATGTTGCATATATTTTCATAAATCTTCTATATCCATTAAATACAAACTCCTCATGAGCATAAGGCCTGTCACACTACCTGGAAAATAATAGATTCTTAATAAACATGTATTGATTGATTTATGATATTCTGTACTATTCCTATCATGTTCCTCTCCACTGTTCTTTGGTGAACCTGCAACATTGATTTTTTAAAGGCTATAGTCCTCTATGTTGTTTTTCCTGTTGTTCAGTCATTTTGGTCATGTCCAAATTTTTGTGACCCTATTTAGGGTTTGATTGGCAAGGATACTGGAGTGCTTTGTCATTTCCTTCTCTGGGTCATTTTATGCTGAGGCAAACAGGGGTATGTGACTTTCTTAGGGTCATATACCTAGTAATTGCCTCAGGCCAAATCAGAACTCAGGTCTTCCTAACTTAATCCACTCTACTACCTAGTTGCCCCCTGTCCTCTATGATGCAGTAATATATCAAGCATCCAATATCACCTGAAGATTATTCACGTTAGAAAGATTGACCATTGCTTCAGGCAGAAGTTTGTAGTCACTAGAGGCTCTCTGCAATTGTCCAAAGGCAATTCAATATACTCTTATCTTGTCCTGTTCTGGGTACAGCTCCTTGTTTATGTTTAATATTTCTCTATGCTATATGTACTAATTGAACAAGTCTATGGATTATCATAATCTGGAAAATAGTATTACTTAAACAAATTCAACTTTTTGAGTGATATAATTTTACTTCTAGAAGGTTCGGCAATGTTCTGGAATTAATGAAGTTGCTGTGATGTCATCTACATATAGGAGAATCTGGAGAACTTAGTGATCTTTAGGAAACTCTTCTTCCCTTTGGGTTCTGTATTGGTATCTTTGTAGAATTTTCTTATCTCCTTATTCCCACAAAAGGTCTATTTTATGACTTATTCCTTAATTTCCACAGGTATTCAAATCAAGCATACTGGCCTGATTCCTCCTCTCACCCCTTAACCACCCACCTCTTCTGAAATTCAAAACATTTTCTGGTACCTCCTTGATTTCTCAATGGTTACCAACAGTGTTTCTATGATCAAATCTGGAAGTTATGTAAGTACTTTGAGATGAAATCTGTCTGGCTCAATAGTCCTGAAATCACTCCAGATTTAAGCATCTTCTTGATAAAATTACCACATGTTGAGGTAAGCAGGTCCATTCATTCATTCAAACATTCAATAATTCTTTGTTCAGCAATTAGCATGTGCAAAATGTTGTTCTGACACTGGATGTTATACCAAGCTAAGACATGGTCCCTGGCCTTAGAGAACTCACAATTTAGCATCTCTCACAATTTCTTTAACTATTATTCAAGAGATACACTTTGTCTTTTTCCAGGAGTCAACCCCTGCAGCATCATAACTTCTGGTCAAAAAACCAAAATCCTATTATTTCAAGCATTTTAAGCATTCATGTCACATTTCTTATATCATTGCTCTTTTAAATTCAGAAACTTCAAATGGGAGATGGAGACCCCCAGCTAATCCTTTGATTTCTTTTTAGTATCACCCAGAAGCAAAAGAGAGTATCATGATCATTCCTTCAAACAAATACAAGCTTCTCATTAACATGAAGGCATAAAAACAATAATATAATTGATACCTAGAAGTAATTTACTGTAGATAAGTCCTAAAGGAAAATATAAGTAAAGCAGGAAAAGCCACGTGAGAGGAGCATCCTGAGCAAATGACTAGAATCATTTGAAGTAGAATTACAGAATTAGGTGAACTCACTTAAAAATTCTCTCCTCAATTTAACCTCTCTGTGACATCTGTTACTATTACAAGAATTGCAGAGGCATATCTTCTGAATTTTTTTATATTTTATTTGCAATGGGTGGCACCCAATCCCAAGCTGTAAGCTAAGTGGAAGTCTGAAAGTCACCACTCCTTATATGAATCTTGTTTATTTCCATTTCCCTCATATGGAGCCCTTGTCAGGGCTTTTCTCAGAATTATACATCTGCAAATTTCAGAAGATTAATATGCACCTATATTGCAATGCTATGAACCAGGGGGAAAGATTTTAACCTCATAATGGAGATTGATCAAAAAAATATAACCCTATGAAGCTAATAAAAAAAATCTCATCCAATGTTGTTCACTATAAAAAGTCATCTGTGGTGTAAGCAATAAATCATAAGATAAAATATTAAAGGGTGCAATTCCTGCAAAGTTGAGTTTTGTTGTTTTATCTTCTGAGTAATCATAAAAGAAAATTTATCCATAACCCAGAACAAATATTAATTCTTTAAAAATATTTCAGTGATGTTTGCTGGAAGCATGAAGCTTCTTTTTCATCCTGTAACTTAATTATTTGTCATTCTAACTTGGTGTTTGTTACAATATGCTTCCTGAAAGAAGACAATGTTCCCTGAAAAAGTCATTTTAGTAATATCATATTGCACTAATATAAAATAATTACTGCATTCCAAATCTGTAGAAATAATACTTTATGTGAAATATGATCAAACCAGATGTCTTTTAGATCACTAATGACCATTAGGAAGGACATCTGCAGAGCAAAATCACTGTTTTCCTTAATTTAGACTGGACCATTTCACAGGATAAACCATTCTAATTCTCCAAATGAATCTCGTCAAACTCAGTGAGCTACTCTTTGCCCCTATGAATTATCCATTTTTTTAGTTTAATTCAGGGACTCAAAGGGATAGAGCTAGATGGGACCTTACAATCCATCTAGTCTAGCACAAATTATGGGTGAGGAAACTGAGGCCAAGAGAGGTTAAATCACATGTCCAAGATCAGAGATGTAGTAAAGGTCAGATAAAGGCTCTGAAACACATACAAAGAGGAAAATGATGAAGTCTCAGATCAATCATTCACCTTTTCTTTTTCTGAATTCATTTTAATATCTCATTTGTTTTCAATTACATGTAAAAATCATTTATTTATTTGTTTATTCATTCATTCATTCATTTATTTATTCATTTATTTATCTGTTTATTGATTGATCAATTAATTGCAATTTGAAGTTCCAAATTCTCTCCCATAGTACTTCCCCTTCCCCTTCATAGAGAAGGTAAGCAATATGATAAATGTCATAGATGTGCAGTAATGCAAAACATTTTTACACAAGTAATGACTCTGATGATACTCATTCTGCCAATTCTAACTCCCTTAATTCCACTATCATTCAATCTATATCACTATCTTTTCTACAAGAATTATTTTTATATCTTTATCGTACACTTTGCTGAAATCTCAATAAGAAGTATGTATCATTCTTTTCCCCTGATCTACCAGTTTTTTTAGACAATTTATTTTTCCCAATTCCATCTAAAGACAATTTTAACATCCTTTTTTTTAAATTTTGAGTTCCAAATTCTCACCCTCTCTTCATCTTGCTCCTCCCTCCCTGAGATAAAAAGCAATTTGATATAGGTTCTACTTGAGAAATCAAGCAAAACACATTTCCATATTGGGAAAGAAAACAGGCCAAAAGAAAAAAAAAATCAAAAAATAGTATGTTTCAATCTGCCTTCATACTCCAACACTTATTTCTCTATATGTGGATAGAATTTTACATCATGATTCCCTTGGAATAGTTTTGGGTCATTATATTGATGAAATTAGCTAAGTCACTCACAACTGATCAACATATAATGCTCTTATTACTCTGTACAATGTTCTCTTGGTTCAGATCACTTCACTATTCATTAGTTTATGTCTTTCCAAGATTTTCTGAAATCCTACTCATCATCACTTCCTATGGCACGATAGTATTTCATTACAATCACATACCACATGTTCAGCTATTCTTCAATTCATGAACACCACCTCAATTTTCATTTTTTGCCACCACAAAAAAGAGCAGCTACAAAACTCTTTCTACATCTAGATCCTTTTTCTTCAGGAAAAAAATATCTTTGGTATATAGATCTAGCAGGATATAGACTCTAAACAAACAATAACAAATTAAATCTCAATTCTGTGAAATCATAAAGACCTAACTTGGCCCCAAGAATGTTAAATCAGAATTCATCTCACACTCTTCTTTAAAGACATGGAAAAGTACATTAGTGTTCCCATTTTCCCACATCTGAATCCAACATTTATCATTTTCCTTTTCTGTCATATTAGTTAATCTGACAAATGTAAGGTGATACCTCCATGTTGTTTTAATTTTCATTTTTGAGTCAATAATAATTTAGAGAATTTTTATATGACTATAGAGAGCTTTGATTTCCTTTTCTGAAAACTGCCTGTTCACATCCTTTGACCGTTTATCATTTGGGAAATGACTTGTATTTTTATCAATTTGACTCAATTCTCTATATATTTAAGAAATGATGCTTCTTCAAAGAAACTTACTGTGATTTCTTTCCCTCAATTTTCATCTTTCCTGCTATTGTTGGCTGTATTTGTCTTACCTCCACAAAAACGTTAAATTTAATGTAATCAGAGGGGGCGGAGCCAAGATGGCGGCTGGTAAGCACAGACTAGAGTGAGCTCCGTACCCGAGTCCCTCCAAAAACCTATAAAAATGGCTCTGAACCAATTCTAGAATGGCAGAACCCACAGAACAGCAGAGGGAAGAAGGGCTCCAGCCCAGGACAGCCCGGATGGTCTCTGGGTGAGCTCTGTTCCACGCGGAGCTGGGAGCTGGGAGCTGGGAACGGAGTGGAGCGGAGCCCAGCCTGAGCGGCGTGGACGATCCAGACCAGAGGCCGGGGGGAGGGGGCCCTAGCGCCCTGATTCAGTGAGCTGCGGCAGTTACCAGACCCCTCGACCCACAAACACCAAAGACTGCGGAGAAGGTTAGTGGGAAAAGCTGAGGGAGTGGAAGGAGTTCATGGTTCAGCTTCCAGCCCTGGGGGCAGCGGAGGTGGGGCAGCTACAGCTGTTGTTACTTCCGGCTCCAGGCCCACCTGGTGGGGGGAATTAAGTGGCAGATCAGAGCAGGGGTGCACAGCCTGCCAAAGATCTAAGCCCAGTTCGGGTTGGGGGTCCTTGGGGAAGGAGGAGTGCGGCTCTGACAGAGCTGGCACCTCCCCCCCAAACGTAGAACATAGAACTCTGTAATCTACAAGCAGTCATACCCCACTGAAAAACTCAAGGGTCAAGTTAGTTGGTTGGGAATATGGCCAGGACGCGAAAACGCGCCCAGATTCAGTCTCAGACTTTGGATTCTTTCTTTGGTGACAAAGAAGACCAAAACATACAGCCTAAAGAAGACAGCAAAGTCATAGAGCCTACAACCAAAGCCTCCAAGAAAAACATGAACTGGCCCCAGACCATAGAAGAACTCAAAAAGGATTTGGAAAAGCAAGTTAGAGAAGTAGAGGAAAAATTGGGAAGAGAAATAAGAAGGATGCGAGAAAACCATGAAAAACAAGTCAATGACTTGCTAAAGGAGACCCAAAAAAATACTGAAAAATACACTGAAGAAATCAACACCTTACAAAATAGACTAACTCAAATGGCAAAAGAGCTCCAAAAAGCCAATGAGGAGAAGAATTCCTTGAAAGGCAGAATTAGCCAAATGGAAAAGGAGGTCCAAAAGACCACTGAAGAAAATACTACTTTAAAAATTAGATTGGAGCAAGTGGAAGCTAGTGACTTTATGAGAAATCAGGATATTATAAAACAGAACCAGAGGAATGAAAAAATGGAAGACAATGTGAAATATCTCCTTGGAAAAACCACTGACCTGGAAAATAGATCCAGGAGAGATAATTTAAAAATTATTGGACTACCTGAAAGCCATGATCAAAAAAAGAGCCTAGATACCATCTTTCAGGAAATTATCAAGGAGAACTGCCCTGATATTCTAGAGCCACAGGGCAAAATAGAAATTGAAAGAATCCATCGATCGCCTCCGCAAATAGATCCCAAAAAGAAATCTCCTAGGAATATTGTTGCCAAATTCCAGAGCTCCCAGATCAAGGAGAAAATACTGCAAGCAGCCAGAAAGAAACAATTTGAATATTGTGGAAACCCAATCAGAATAACCCAAGATCTGGCAGCTTCTACATTAAGAGATCGAAGGACTTGGAATGCGATATTCCGGAGGTCAATGGAGCTAGGATTAAAACCTAGAATCACCTACCCAGCAAAACTGAGTATCATGTTCCAAGGCAAAATATGGACTTTCAATAAAATGGAGGACTTTCAAGCTTTCTCAGTGAAAAGCCCAGAACTGAATAGAAAATTTGACTTTCAAGCACAAGAATCAAGAGAAGCATGAAAAGGTAATCAAGAAACGGAAATTGCAAGGGACTTACTAAAGTTGAACTGTTTTGTTTACATTCCTACATGGAAAGATGATGAGTATGATTCATGAGACCTCAGTATTAGGGTAGTTGAAGGGAATATGCATATATATATATATGCATATATATGTTTATGTATATATATAAGTGAATGTGTATGTATGCATGTATCTATGTGTATATGTATGTATGTGTATGTATGTGTATATATATATATATATATATATATATATATATATATATATATATATATATATATATGTAAAAGAAAGAGAGCAGACACAGGGTGAGTTGAGGATGAAGGGAAGATAGCTAAAAGAAATAAAATGAAATTAAGGGATGAGAGAGTAACTTACTGAGAGAGGGAGATAGGGAGAGATAGAATGGGGTGGATTATCTCCCATAAAGGTGGCAAGAGGAAGCAGTTCTAGGAGAGGAGGGGAGTGGGCAGGTGAGGGGGGAATGAGTGAACCTTGCTCTCATCAGATTTGGCCTGAGGGGGAATACCATACATACTCAGTTGAGTATCTTACCCCACAGGAAAGAAGAGGGAGGAAGATAAAAAAAAAAAATAAAAGGCAGGGGGATGATGGAGTGGAGGGCAGATGGGGGTGGAGGTAATCAAAACAAACACTTTGGAAAGGGGACAGGGTCAAGGAAGAAAATTCAATAAAGCGGGATGGGTTGGGAAGGAGCAAAATGTAGTTAGCCTTTCACAACATGAATATTGTGGAAGGGTTATACATAATAATACATGTGTGGCCTAGGTTGAATTGCTCAACTTCTTAGGGAGGGTGGGTGGGAAGGGAAGAGGGAAGGGAATTTGGAACTCAAAGTTTTAAAATCAGATGTTCAAAAACAAAAAAACTTTTTGTATGCAACTAAAAAATAAGATACACAGGCAATGGGGCGTAGAAATTTATCTTGCCCTACAAGAAAGGAAGGGAAAAGGGGATGAGAGGGGAGGGGGGTGATAGAGGGGAGGGCTGACTGGGAAACAGGGCAACCAGAATATACGCCATCTTGGAGTGGGGGGGGAGGGCAGAAATGGGGAGAAAATTTGTAATTCAAACTGTTGTGAAAATCAATGCTGAAAACCAAATATGTTAAATAAATAAATTGCATTTAAAAAAAAATTTAATGTAATCAAAATGACCCATTTTACTTCTCATAATGCTCTCTATTTCCTACTGTGTCAAAAAAAATTTTCCAAGTACATAGATATTACAGGTAAAATATTCCTTGATCTCCTTATGATATGTTGTTTTGTCTGAATCATGCATCCATTTTGACCTTATCTTCATATATGGTTTGAGATGTTGGCCTATTCATAGTTTCTGCCAAATTGCTTACTAGTTTTCTGAGCAATTTTGTCACACAAAGAATTTCTTGTCCCCTAAGCTTAGATATTTGGAATAATCAAACATTATATTACTATGGTTAATTACTGCCATGTATTGTGTATCTAATATATGCCATAGAACTGCTACTCTATTTTTTTAAAAAAAATATTTTTTGATATTTTTAGTTTTCAACATTAATTTCCACAAAATTTCAAGTTAAAAATTTTCTCCCCATTTTGACCCTCCTCCCCACTCCAAGATGGTATATATTCTGATTGCCCTGTTCCCCAGTCAGCCCTCCCTTCTGTCACCCAACTCCCCCCCCCCATCTTCTTTCCCCTTACTTTCTTGTAGGGCAAGATATATTTCTATACCCCATTGCCTGTATATTCTATTTCCAACTAGCATGCAAAAATCACTTTTTTGAGCATCTGCTTTTAGAATTTGAGTTCTAAATTCTCTCCCCTCTTTCCTCCCCACCCATCCTCCCTAGGAAGGCAAGCAATTCAACATAGGCCACACATGTATCATTATGCAAAACACTTCCACTATAATCATGTTGTGAAATACTTACTATATTTCCTTCCATCCTATCCTATCTCCTTTTATTCAATTTTCTCCCTTGACCTGTCCCTTTTCAAAAGTGTTTGCTTTTTATTACCTCCTCCCCTGATCTGCCAACCCTTCTATTATCCCCCCTTTCTTGTCACCTTCCCCCTACTTTTCTGTGGAGTAAGATACCCAATTGAGTATGTATGTTATTCCCTCCTCAAGTCAAATCCAATGAGAGCAAGATTCACTCATTCCCCATCTTGTGCCCCCTCTTCCTTTCTAAAAGGACAGCTTTTTCTTAACACTTTTATGTGAGATATTTTACCCATTTCTATTTCTCCCTTTATATCTCTCTCAATACATTTCTCTGTCACACCTTAATTTAGTTTTATTTTTTAGATATTATCCTTTCTTATTCAACTCACTGTGTGACCTGTGTGTGTGTGTGTGTGTGTGTGTGTGTGTGTATTCCTTTCAACAACCCTGATACTGAGAAAGGTATCAGAAATTATAAACACCATCTTTCCATGTAAGAGTGTAAACAACTCAGTTCAGCTTTAGTAAGTCCCTTATTATTTCTCTTTCTTGTTTACCTGTTCATGCTTCCCTTGATTCTTGTATTTGAAAGTCACATTTTCTATTCAGCTCTGGTCTTTTCATTGAGAAAGCTTGAAAGTCCTCTATTTTATTTAAAATCCATATTTTGACTTGGACCATTATACTCATTTTTTCCAGGGTGGTGATTCTTGGTTTTAATCCTAGCTCTTTTGACCTCCAAAATATCATATTCCAAGCCCTTCAATCCCTTAAGACAGAACCTGCTAGATTTTGGGTTATCCTGATTGTGTTTCCAGAGTACTCAAATTGTTTCTTTATGGCTGCTTGCAATATTTTCTCCTTGATCTGAGAACTCTGAAATTTGGCAACAATACTCCTAGGAGTTTTCTTTTGGGATCTTCTTCAAGAGGTGATTGGTGGATTCTTTCAATTTCTATTTAACCTTCTGGTTCTAGAATATCAGAGCATTTTCCTTGATAATTTCTTGAAAGATAATGTCTAGTCTTTTTTTGTGATCATGGCTTTCAGGTAGTCCAATAATTTTTAAATTCTCTCTCCTGGATCTATTCTCCTGGCCAGTGGTATTTCCAATGAATTATTTCACATTGTCTTCCATTTTTTTTCATTACTTTTGTTCCATTTTATACTTTCTTAATTTCTCATAAATCACTACTTCCACTTTTTCCAATCTAATTTTTAAGGTGGTATTTTCTTCAGTGGTCTTTTGGACCTCCTTTTCCATTTGGCTAATTCTGCCTTTCAAGGCATTCTTCTCCTCATTGGCTTTTTGGAGCTCTTTTGCCATTTGAGTTAGTCTATTTTTAAGGCATTATTTTCTTCAGTATTCTTGGGGCTCTCCTTTAGCAAGTCATTGACTTGTTTTTTTTTTCATGGTTTTCTTACATCATTCTCATTTCTCTTCCCAATTTTCATCTACTTCTCTTACTTGCTTTTCCAAATCCTTTTTGAGCTCTTCTGTGGCCTGAGACTAATTCACATTTTTCTTGGAAGCTTTTGGTATAGGCTCTTTGACTTTGTTGAATTCTTCTGGCTGTATGTTTTGATCTTCTTTGTCACCACAAAAAGATTCTTGAGACTGAGTCTGAGTCTGAGTCCTTTTTCACTGCCTAGTGATGTTCCCAGCCAACTATAGAATCTTGAGCTTTCTGTCATCATATGAGTGCTTGTAGAGTAGAGCGTACTTTGTCCCAAGCTTTAGGGGTTGTTCTGCTCTTTTCAGAGCTACTTATGCTATACATTCACCCATGCCACACCCATGCTCTTCCTCCCCCAAGAACTGCTAACCAGGTTTGTGACTCAAATCCAAACAGGGCAAAGCAAGAGAATCCTGACTCTGTGCCAGCAAAGTACTCCCTGCACTCCTGCTCTGATCCACTTCTAGAGTCCTCCCACTGTGTGGGCCAGGAACTCTGGAAGCAGTTGACACTGTAGCCCTAGAAGCAGCCAAAGGAGTCTCCTGCTGCTGCTGCTGCTGCCACCTCTGCTGCCCTGAACCTGGGGTCACACCATGCCCCTCTCTCACCCTATTCCAGCAGTTTTCCCACTAACCTGCTCTGTTTTCTTTGGTGTTTGTGGGTTGAGAAGTCTGGCAACTGGCACAGCCCAGTGATTCATGGCCCTTCGGCCTGCTCCACCTGCCTCCCAGTCTGGTAGGTCCTGGGACAGCCCACGCTGGGCTTCGCTCCATTCCCAGCATGGTGTGATTGACCCTTCCAAGCAACCATCCAGGCTCTCCTGGGCTGGAGACCTGTTACCCTCTGCTATTCCGTGGGTTCTGCATCTCTAGAATTTGTTCAGAGCCATTTTTTTACAGGTATTTGGCGGGGCCTGTTGTAGAACTCAAGTTTAAGCTTAAGCTTTTCAGCCACCATCTGGGTTCTGCTCCACTGATGCTCTATTTTTAAACCAATATCAGATTTCTTTAGTGATTGCTGTTTTGTGATACAGTTTAGATCTGATATTGGTAAGCAGATTTCTTCATTTTTTCATTTGTTCCCTTCATGATGTTGATATTTTTTCTTCCAGATGAAATTTTTATTTTTTTCTATCTCTATAAATATTTTACTGATAGTTTGTTTGGTATATCAGAGAATAAGTAAATTAGGTAGAATTGTCTTTTTTTATTATATTTCCTCAGCCTACCCATGAGCAACTAGTATTTTTGCAGTTGTTTAGATCTGACTTTTTTGTTTGTTTATTTGAAAAGTGTATTGTAATTGTGTCTATATAGTTCCTGGGTATGACGTGGCAGGTGGACTCCCAAGTATTTTATGCAGCCTACGGCTATGTTAAATGGAATTTCTCTGTCTCCAGCTGCTTGATTTTTTTGGTAATACAAAGAAATGATGATTTATATGGGTTTATTTTATAACTTGTAACTTTGCTAAAGTTATTAACTATTACAACTAGTATTTTAATTGATTCTCTAGGATTCTCTAACTATGCCATCATATTATCATCAAAGGGTGATAGCTTTGCTTCTTCATTTCCTATTTTAATTCCTTCAATTTCTTTTTCTTCTCTTATTGCTATAGCTAGCATTCATAGCATAAAACTGAGTAATAGTGGTGATAGTGGGAATCCTTGTTTCCCCTGATCTTATTGGGAAGGCTTTTAGTTTATCCCCATTACAGATAATGCTTGCTAATGGTTTTAGATTTAATACCATCTATCATTTTAAGGAAAACTCCAATTATTCCTGAGCTTTCAAGAGTTTTAATAGCAATAAGTGTTGTGTTTTGTCAAAAATTTTCCTATATCTCTTGAATCAACTCTATATTTCTGACATAAATCTCAGCTGGCCATAATGATTTTTGTGGTATATTACTGTAATCTCCATGCTAGTGTTTTGGGGCTTTGTTGTTTTTTTTGGTCTTGTTTGTTTTTTTTTTTTTTTGTATTGAAATTCATTATGGAAATTTGTCTATAATTTTGTTTCTCTGTTTTTGTTCTTCCTGTTTTAGGTATCAGTGCCATGTTTGTATCATTAGAAATTAAAGAATGCAGGACCTAGGGAAATAAAACTATAGCATTTTTTCTGGAGCCATTTTGCCAATTATTTCAGTAAATCTTATAATCTAAGTGAAATTGATGAATATTTGCAAAAAGATAAATTACCCTAATAAACAGAAGAGGAAATAGGATGCTGAAATAAATCTACCTTAGAAAAGAAGTTGAACAAACTATAAATGATCTACCTAATACAAGGTGCATTTATGAGTGATTTTTTTTTCTTTTATTTGTTTGGTAGTTTAATTTCCCCAGTTACACCTGAAAGTAATTTTTAACATTCATTTTTTATAACTTTGAGAACCAAATTTTCTCCCTTTCTCATTTCCACCCTCTTTCACTGAGAAGGCACACAATTCTATATTGATTGGGTAGGACTCATTCTTTTCCTATTTTTTAATGGTTTATATCATACTGGAATTAATTGTTCTTTAATTGTTGGTAGAACTGACTTGTAGAGATGCAGAACCAAGATGGCAAAGGCAGTGACTCAAATGAACATCCCCCTCAAACCCTCCAAATATCTTTAAATAATGACTCTAAACAAATTCTAGAATGGAAGAATCCACAAAAAGCTGAAATGATATAATTGTCCTACCCAGTTTGAATACAGATTGAAGCACACTTTTTGTTTTTTACTTTATTTTTCTCAGGGGTTTTCTTTTGTTGTTGTTTATGTTTTATGCTAATCTGGATATTTAAAAAAATACTAATCCATGTTACTTAGATTGTAAGATTTGCTGAAAAATAAATGGCAAAATAGCTCCTGGAAATTGCTATAGTTTCATCTTCATTGATCGTACATCCACTCTTTCACTTTTAGTCGTGATAATTTGGTTTTTTCTTTCCTTTTTTTTTTCAATTAACCAATGATTTACCTATTTCTCCATAAAACCAGTTCCTTTTATATTTTAGTTCGATGATTTTTTTTTTTAAATTTCAATTTTGTTAATCTCTCCTTTGATTTTTAATATTTCCAACTTGGTGTTTAATTGGAGATTTTTAATTTGTTCTTTTTCAAATGATTTTTAATTGCATCTTCAATTTATCGTTCTGCTCTTTCTCCATTTTGTTTATGTAACACATTCAGAGTTATATATTTGCCCATAAGTACTATTTCAGCTACATCCCACAAATTATGGTTTATTGTCTTGTTGTCATTCTCTTTAATGAAATTATTTATAATTTCTACGATTTATTCTTTGAGCCACTCACTCTTTAAATTAGGCATTTAGTTTCCAATTATTTTTTTAATCTGTATTTTCCTGGTTTCTTATTAAATGCAATTTTATTGCATTATGATCTGATGCATTTAATATTTCTGTTTTACTACACTTGTTTGTGAAGTTTTCATACCCTAATACGTGGTCAAGTTTTTTAAAGGCACCATATACATCCAAGAAAAAGATGTACTCCTTTCTATCACCATTCAATTTTCTCCAGAAATCTATCACATCTAACTTTTTCTAAATTTCTATTCATCTTCTTAATGTTTTTTTTTTTTAATTCACTATTTGTTTTGTGTTAAATTTATCTAGTTTTGAGAGGGGAAATTTGAAGTCCCCCACTTACATAGTTTTACTAATTCCTTCTTTAGCTAATTTTTCTCTTAAGAATTGGGATGCTATGCTCTTTGTGCATATATGTTGAGTACGGATATTACATCATTGTCTATGGTACCTTTTAGGAAAATGTAGTTTTATTGCATATATGTTTTAATTGAAGCTGTTTTTTGCTTTTGTTTACTCTGAAATCATGATTGCTGCTCCTGCCTTTGTTTTTAACTTCAGCTAAATCAAAATATATTCTTCTCCAACTTGTAATTTTGCTCAGTATCTCTCTGGTTAAGGAGTGTTTCTTGTATAGATTATTGTGGGATTCTGTTTTCTAATCTATTCCACTATCTACTTCCATTAAATATGTGAGTTAATTCCATTACCATTCACAGCTAATGTTATTAACTGTGCATTTCCCTCCATGCTATTTTCCCCTAACACTCTCTTCTCCTCTCCTCCCTCATTCCCCTTCTTCCACCCCTGTCTCCCCTGCCCCTCCTTGAAACTCCATTTTCTTTCTGACCCGTGCCTCCCTTATTCCATCTTCTTTCTATCACCCTCTCCATCTTATTCCTTTCCCCTCCTACTTACCTGTTGGATAAGATCAATTTCTATACCCAGACGAGTATATATATTTTAACCTCTTTAAACCAAATCTAATTAGAGTGATATTTAAGCATTTCACACTACCACCACCAATTGCCCTTCCACTGTAACAGCTCTTCCTTATACACCTCTTTTGTGTTAGGCAATTTCCCCATTCTTCGCTATTCCACCTTCTCTCAGTAGATCCCTCCTTCTCATCCCTCAATTTAAGATTGTCTCATCATAACCAATGTACGCTTGTGCTCTTTAGGTATGCTCCTTATAACTGCCTTAAAAAATGAGGATGTTCTTAGGATTTGAAACATATTGATTTTTTTTTCCATTTTTGAATGCAGTTTCTTCTTATTGAGTCCCTCTTAATTTCTCTTTCATGTTTAACTTTCTATACTTCTCTTGAGTTGTATTTGAAATTCAAGTTTCTATTCAGCTCTGTTCTTTTCATCAGGAATGTTTAAAAGTCTTGTATTTCATCAAGTATCTTTTTTCCCCTTTATTGATTATATTCAGTTTTTCTTAGTATATTTTTCTTGATTGTAATCCAAGCTCATTTGCTCTCTGGAATATCATATGCCAAATTCTCCTCTCCTTTAGTGTGGAAGCTGCTAAATCTTCTGTGATCCTGATTGTGGCTCCACAATATTTGAATTTTTTCTTGCTGGTGGCATGCAACATTTTCCCCTTAATCTTGGAGCTCTAGAATTTGACTTTAATACCCCTCATAATTTTCATTTTGGAATCTATTTCAGGAGGTTAACAATCAATTCTCTCACTCTGTGTTTCCCCTCAGGGTCTGGGATATCCCAGAATTTTTTTTCCTCATCTCTCTCTCTCTCTCTCTCTCTCTCTCTCTCTCTCTCTCTCTCTCTCTCTCTCACACACACACACACACACACACACACACACAAATTTTTTTTTAAATTTTAGAATAGCTTTCATGTAGTCCAATAATGCTTAAATTATCTCTCAATTTTTTCCAGGTCAGTTGTTTTGCTGATGAGATATTTCATATTCCTATTTTTAAAATTCTTTTGACTTTGTTTTATCATTTCCTTATATTTCATGGAGTCATTAGGGTGCACTTATCTGATTCTAATTTTTAAGGAATTGTTTTCTTCTTTGACCTTTTGTGTCTTTTTTTTGCCCGCTTAGCCAATTCTTCTTCTTAAAGAGTTATTCCCATCAGTGAATTTGTCCCTCTTTTATCCCTTGGCCAATTCTGTTTTTTAAGGTGTTTTTTCTTCAATATTTTGGTGCCCCTTTTACAAAGCTGTTGATGCACTTTATATAGTTTTCTTTTAACATTCTCATTTTTTCTCATTTTTCTTCTGTCTTTATTATTTGATTTTACAAATCCTTTTTGATCTTTTCTAGGAATTCTTTTTTGACCTTGTGTCCAAATCACAATTTCTTTTTCCTTGGAGGCTAGGCTCACAGTTGTTTTGACATTGATGTCTCCTTCTAAGTCTATGTGTTGATCTTCTTTGACACCTTAGAAATATTTAATGTCATTTATGTTATTTTTGTTGTTTGTTCATTTTTTTCCACTCTACTTCTTGACTTTGTACTTTATGTTAAAGTTTGATTCTTTTCCTGGGTCTCAAGGGGTCACTGTCCTAAGATTCAGTTACTCTGTGCTGATGTTTTCAGAGCTAATTCTGGAATCTGTAAGTTTTTGGTGCTACCATGGTGGTATGATCCAAGGAGATGTGTGGTCACTGTTCTCCTGGACCTTTCTCTGTTTTTACTCAGGAAGGGACCTTCCCCAACCCCCCCCCCCCACACACACACAGCTGCAAGTGCCAAGGCACTGCTCTTGGCCCTGGAACAGTGACCTGTTTCCTTGCTCTCATGCACCCCAAAATGCTAGTACTGCTTTCTGTCTTCACCATAGACTTGCTCCCTTGTGAGCAATCACAAGCAACCTTCTCTGACCTGGAACTGTGACCAGAGCCCCAGCTCCTATGTGGCTGCAAGTGCCAGTGCTCCTCTTATTCTGGGAACTGTGTATAAGCAATGAAATATGGCACTGCACCCAGTGCCAGCAAAGGGTCTCCTGTAATCTCTTTCTTTCATGTTGTCCAATTCCCTTCCACTGTAGCAGCAATGTGGCTAGCAGCTGTTGTAGGGGTGAAAGACCAACACAAGCCCAACAACAAGAATGTTGCTAGCACAGATTCTTTGATCTGCTTTTCTACAGAAAGCAACTTTAAGGGGTTAACAACCTCAGTTTAATTAAACTTACATGTATCATTCACTTAGTTCAGGGGGAAAAGATCAGCCCCCTGAACTTCAAGGCAAATACAAACAGAAATTACAAACATCAACAGACAGACCTTGTCTGATTCAAATCACAATTCATAGTTACCAGAGAAGAACCAATGGGTCTGGGTTAGCAAAGCTGGGGGGCAGTTACAGCAGCTTGCCCAGAGTCTCAACACTCCTTCCATGAGTGAGCCCCAAAAGTCAAACACCAAGCTCCCCTCAAAGGCATTTAAGAGAAGAATAGGAAAAAGCCCTGCCCTGATTACCATTACACCTCAATTTTGGTATCACAGAACTCTACTAAGTAGTTTTCTGCTAGAAGAATGTCTCACCCCAGCCTTTTGTTGAGCCTGCCACTATAGAATGCATTTTGAGACGTTATTTCAATTTCATTGGAGGGAAATGTTGGGAGAGTTCAGCAGAATTACTGCCTGTACTCTGCCATCTTGACTCTAGCCCTCTCATTTAAGTATTTTGGACAGATACCAAATTTACAAATCATAAGCATTTGGTGAATTTGGATTTGAATAACCAAGGTAAGGAGAAGGGAACTGATAACACTATCTTCTGTTTCATTTCCTTTTGTGGAATACTCCTAAGGAGAAGGATCCAACCCCACCATGGCAGATGTACAATTTATGCATAGTCTTATATATAATAAGAAAGCAAAGTAGAACATTCAGAACAATATCTCCCAATTAAGAGCAACAAAGACAGCAAAACAAAATATAGTGAAACATGATGAAAGCATTAACAATAATGTATTGTAAACTCTAGATTCCCTTACTTAGAATTTCATAGCAAAATTCAGAAGTTGAAAGCTACAGAGAATTTTTTTTAAAGATGAGCAAAGAAAAAAATATAAGTATAATGGGTCATATATAAAGTATGGGTCAAATATAAAGTATATAAGTCTTAAGAAACACAAAGTCATAGGGGAGAGAGACAGACAGACACATACATGCATGCACACACTCACGCACGCACAGAGAGATACAGAGAGAGAGAGAGAGAGAGAGAGAGAGAGAGAGAGAGAGAGAGAGAGAGAGAGAGAACCCTCTTCCCAAAGGAATCTGTGGAAAATTTTTCATCATCTGTATACTTCTGAGAAATCCAACACAAAGAAAACAAATTGGATAAAATGAGAAAGAGATTGCAGGCACACCATTAATAACATAAATGAAAGCAGTTACATCAAGGGAGGTAATTGAAACTCTAGCTTCTCTGCAAAATTAGAAAGCAGCAGGACTGGATAAAATCCATAATTATTGGCTTAAATGCATCGCATTGGTGCATGAGTAACTTGCAAAGCACTTTACCAGTTTCCATCCATACCTAATTCTGATCCTTCTTTTTTTTTTTCCACAGAAGTCATTACCTATCCTGTAATCAACACAAGGTTGTGAAGGATTTTAAATGACAAATGATTTTTTTTCTTTTGTCTTGTTTTGTTTTGTTTTTTTCCTAGGTAGTAATGTACTAGTAGTAAAGTACTTCCCTGGGAAGTAAATGTTTTATATATTTTTGGCCCATTTTGTGGATAAGAAAACTAAGGTAGAGAGAAATCCACATCTGACACCAAGGACATGTTCTTTCCACTATACAATCTTACCCACAAATTAGTACTAGTGATTTGGTTGATCCTATATTAAATATTTGCATTTCCATTGCTCTTGGGATAATTGCAATTGTGATCTTTCTGAAATAGTGATGTTTCACTATTAAAAATTCTTGCCTAGGTCAGTCAGTTTCTCAATATGCAATTATTTGCACCACTTATTATGCTAAGTGTCAGAGATACAAGCAAAGACTGGTCCCTCCTCTCAAGGAACTTATATACTAATGAGAATGACAACATGCAAAATTGGGCATGTAAGCAATATACAATGTAAATGAGTAATTAATTCTAAAATGGAAAAAAAATGAGGGTTTCTATCAAGTTACTTCAATATTTTCTGATCTCTTCTGGGTTTTACCCAAAGGATTGATCAAATTGCTTCACAGACAAAATAAGGCCAGTGTCTAGTCTATGTCATACAGAACTTTATTTCTTGCTCCCAGGTGCCCTATTTTTACATTTCATTGATAAATAGAGTGTCTTGCCTCATAGGGAGAGGCATAGGGCTGCTACCTCCCACACCAGCTAGGAGACCCTGGGTGGTCTTCAAGGGCAGACAGCTCACTAATCTGCTTAGCCAAGGTGATAGGGGCTGGACTCTCTCAGACCAAGGAGATTTCATGATATTTTTCTGAGGGAGCTAAGCTACAGTGCCATGTGAAATGAAGCATCTAACTGAAACATGGCCAAACCAGATAAAAGTCAGAGGGGAAAGACAAGGGGTGTGGGGAATGATTAATTTTGATTCATTGTTTAAACTGAGAAAGCTAAAGACAAATTAGATCAGTGTTTCCATCTGTCCTAGAAATTAAGAAAATCCCAAATTTTTATAGGCTCCAGCTCCCTGAAGAACGAAAGAAGTGCTGAGTTAGAAGGAAAGGCTCATTATTGACAATAAGCTTGTTGAAGTAGGGAAGCTGTCTGCACAGATGGTCTCTTCTCTGATTAAGGACCCTTGTCCCTAGAACAAATGCTATGTATGTGTCCTGGACTTTTGTCCATAGATGGACTGATCCTACATTTTTCAGAAGACCCTGCCATGCTCTATGTCTCTGGATCAGTGCATTCAGTCTCCTATGTTGAAGAAACTATCATCTTTTCAGTCACCCAGTTTTGCTCTCAGCCTCACTTCGTTGTTTTCACACATCCTTCAATTAGTTGCAAGATTTTGTAATTTCTACCTCCACAATATCTTCCCTAGCTTTCCCCTTCTCTCTTTGCAAATGACAGCCATGCTAGTTCAAGCCCTCATCATATCTTTTCAGGACTTTGACAATAGCCTCATAACTCATCTGTCTGCCCCAAGACCAACTCATCATTCACCTTCCACACAACTCGAAAGGTCATTTTCCCCAAATACAAAATCACAGAACATGAAAATTGGAAGGAACCTTAAGGGCCTTGTAGTCCAACTGGTATACTTTTGGAATCCCCACTGTAATA
The DNA here is from genome assembly GCF_011100635.1 of Trichosurus vulpecula. Taxonomy (NCBI): domain Eukaryota; kingdom Metazoa; phylum Chordata; class Mammalia; order Diprotodontia; family Phalangeridae; genus Trichosurus; species Trichosurus vulpecula. The sequence continues at coordinate 134,995,521 of NC_050578.1, read as the reverse complement.
TACACAGTAAGTGGTCATCCAGCCTCTGTTTGAAGACTTTCAAGGTAGGAAAATAAGTATCTTCTTGAGAAAACACATTGCATCATTGGATAGTCCTAATTACTGAGAGATGTTATTCTTTTTGGTTTTGATATTGTTTTATTTTGTTTTTTTTCCTTTGCTCATTTAATTGCCTATTTTGTTGCTTATTTCTGCAATCTAGACCAAATTATTCTCTTTGCAACCTCCATTCATTGTTTCTACTTTTGCATCCTGGGTGAAATAGAAAAAGTATAATCGATAGTTCCCCTTCATCTAATTAAATACACCTCTCAAGTTCCCTCTTAGTCTTATTTTGTCCAGAATAAACATACTCGGTTACTTCATCTGATGCTCATATTACATGGATGTATGTCTTTCAATCATTCTACTTGCCTTCTGGTTTACCAATGTCATTCTTAATCTGTGGTGAATAGAATACAGCAAATGAGAGCTAGCAAAGGCAAAGTACAATGGGACTATCAGGTTTTTAGTCTTAAAGCCTGTCTTAATGCAGCTCAAGTTTCCATTTTGGGCGTTGTTACATAATACTTCTTATACTTACTGAGTTTATAGTCCACTAAAATTCCCAGATCTTTTTTTTTTAGATAAACCATCTAATAATGCTTCTTCAATCATTCAGTCATGCCTGACTCTTTGTCACCTCATTTGTGGTTTGCTTGGCAAAGATACTAGAATATTTTGCCATTTGCTTCTTCAGCTCTATTTTATACATGAGGAAACCGAGGCAAACAAAATTAAGTCACTTGTCCAGGGTCACAGAGCTAGTAAAAGTCTGAAGCTAAATTTGAACTCAGGAAGATAAGGCCTGGCACTATCCACTTAACGACCTAGCTATGAAATGAATATATTGAGCTAAATGGCTTCTGATATCTTAGTCAGTTCTAGATTTGTGATCCTAAAATCTCTTTGGATTGTGGCTTTCTTATCTAATGTGTTAGCTATCACTCTCAGCTTTGTGACATTTTAAAATTTGATAAAACTTTATTGTTATAAAATTGGTGCTATACATTTTGTAAGTCATATATCCCTTTATCCAAATCATTGATTTAGCAAACAAAATGTTAAACAGTGCAAGGTAAAGCACAGGTGCTTGGGGCACTCCACTGAAGACTTCCTGACTCAATGCCACAAAACCATTCACAAGTATTTTTGGATATCTAACCAAGTCTAAATTGAATTGTATTATCATCTAGCTAACTAGTCAAATATATGTCCCTACTAAGCACTAGGCACTGAGCTAAGTGCTGAAGATGCAAAGAAAGATAAAAGACACCCACTGTTTTCAAGGAGCTCAGAATCTAATGATGAAGACAACCTGAAAGACAAATATTTTCTTTTTCCCTCCCCACCCACCATCCTTGAGAAAGAAAGAAACTCAGTATAGGTTACTTATGTATTATTATGAAAATACTTCCATAATGGTCATGTTGGGAAAGACTAACTATATTTCCCTCCATCCTATCCTGCCCCACCTCTATTCAATTTTTTCCTTTGACCCTGTCCCTTTTCAAAAGTGTTTTAATCCCAAACCTTATGCCTTTCCATTGTGCTGCATCCTCTATCTAATAAGGATAATAAATAGTATAATAATTATAATGATATAGTATATGCATATTTAGTCATTGTTAGCATTAGAATAATAATAAAAATAATAATGTTAGAGATTAGTTTTGTGATTTCCATTAGTATGGAGAACTTCCAGGTAGGGAAATGCCTTCTGCAAATGCAGGTATCCTTTTCACTGAGCATTTGTGTCTCCACTATATCACACTGTCTCTCTTATATTATTATTATGATCAGTACTAGTAATAGTAGATTAGTAAGAGTAATAATGGCTAAAATATGATAATGTCTAAAGTTTAAGTTTGAAAAGTTATCGTTATCTTTGTCTCTTATCTGATCCTCACAACAAGCAGATGAAGGAAGTGCCATTATTATCCTCATTTTACAGCTGAGGATACTGAGGCTGAGTGAAATTAAATCACTTACTTGCCCAGAGTCACCCAGCTAATAAATATCTGAGGAATGATTGTAATTCAAGTCTTCTTGACTGAGTTCAGCATTCCATTCGGTATGCCACATTGCACAATGGGAAGATGTCCCCAAATGTCCAAACTAAAATAAGCATCTTAAGGGCCAAGAATAACTTGTCTTTATATGTGTATTGCCAGGATTTTGTAGCAGTGCTTAACTTTTAGCAGGTTGTATCCACAATTAGGGTGGGACTTTTTACCGGTTTCTCTTTTAGGATGCTAAAGTAATCAAGTGCCTTTGATTAAGTCTCGCTAGGTGCTAAGCCCCAGGCCCACACTTTTTTGCTGATTAGATGTGAAGCCTTCCAGGCCAGAAAGGGTATATAAACTAAGAGATTAGCATTTTGTTTGGGTCTCTCGCTCACTGAAAGAGTGTTGGGTGATTTGACAAGAGGAAACTTTGGACAGCCATTGCTAAGATCTGCCCCACTCTTGCCTCCCTCTCCCCTCCCCGCCCCCTCCCTTGGAAAAAACCCAGATGTTTGTGCTTCTCTGGTAAGTATGTATTGCTATGGATAGACTTGTATGTGTTATTTCTATAATGTATGTTTGTAATTTCTGTTTGTATTCGCTCCGAAGTTCAGGATGCTGGCTTTTCCCCCTGAACTAAGTGAATGATACATGTATGTTTGGTTACAGTTGCTTTCTTTAAAAAAGCAGATCAAAGAACCTCTTTGGCAGCCCTTCTGTGTGTTTTTGTTGTTGGTCTTAACACAGCCACAGTAGCTGCTAGCAACTTTGTTGTTACGCAGGTACTTAAAAATTTCTTCATTATTATTCCAAAGAGGGAAGGAAAAAATACATAGAGCTTATACCGTGATAGACCTTCAATATAAATGAAATTTTTGAACAACAGAGGCAGTATAATATAATGGACAGAGAACTGGCCTTGGAGTAAGGAAGACCTCCATTCAAATCTTGTCCTCATCATATATTAACTTTGTGAACATGAGTGAATCACCTTTCTTTGACTTCAGTAATTATGCTTGTAAGTTACTGATCTTCATTGGTGGAGGCAATTTCTATGCCCAAAGTTACCTACTCAAATGAATCTTTAAATATCACTGAAACTGAGAATTTGCTACCAATGCTGTAAATAATAATGATATAGCATTTATACAGAGCTTTAAGATTTGCAAAACACTTTAAAATATTATCCCATTTGATCCTAACAACAACCCTGAGAGGTAGATGCTATAAATACCCCCATTTTACAGATGAGGAAACTGAGGTAGACAAGACAAATGATTCCCTCATGTTCACACAGTGTCTGAGGCTGGATTTGAATTCAAGTCTTTCTAACTCTAGGCCCAGAACTCTATCTATTATACGACCCAGCAGCCTTTGAGCTGCCTGCCATTCTTGCTTGTGCATGTACTCCAGTAAGGTAGGTCACCCTAGGAGTGTTTGGGTAGATACTGATCACATGGACTAATCTGACCTGAGGGCTGGATAACAAAGCAGGGGGTGGTACAGGGGAATATATAAGGAAGCTCCTAGACCACTATTCAGTATGGATGGGGAGAACAAAAGAGTGCCTATCAGGCTAAATATCAAATGGATTCAACAAACATTTATCAGGTGCTTGCAATTAAGGTGCCTGGTGCAAGAAGCACTAAATATGTACTCTAATGAATTTTGTAACTCACTATGAAAATGCCACAAGTATTACAGACAAGCACAATGGAGCACTTGGGTCTTCCCTCTCCTTTTTGGGAGGAGCTTGCCTTGACTTGGGTTCTGAGGAAAATGAAACAATTAACTGCTATCTTCTTATTTTTATTTCCTCAGCACTTAATATAGTATCTGGCACATAGTAGCCACTTCCTAAATGTTAATTGACTAATTGAACTGCTCTTTGTGACTAGGCTCTAACATCAGTTATTGGTATGAAGGAATGAAAGTGTTGTAAAGATAGAAATGTAACCGAGTTTTCTTTTTTGTACTTTCCTCTAAATATTGTTGCTTTGTAGAAAAAAGCCGGGCCCTACTTATGAATCTGAGGGGGGCGGGGATGGTATCCTAGGAAGTGAAATTAAATGAGAAAGGCTGGAACCTCTCTTTGCAGAGTAATTGTATTAACACCTCATAGCACTCCTGAGGAGCTATATTTTATACCTGGAATGTACTCATCCTCATCTCAGCTTCTTAGAAACTTTACTTCCCTTCAGGTTTCAGTTCGGGTACCTCCTCCTACAGGAAGCCTCTCCTGATCTGCCCAGTTCTTACTCCTGTCTTCTTCCTATATGCATGTTCTATCTTTTCACTTGACTGTAAGATTCCTGAGGTTAGGGACAATGTTTTGCTGGGGCAGCTAGGTTGTGCAGTGGATAGAGTGGCCAGTCTGGTTGGGAAGAGCTTAGCTCAAATATGGCCTCAGACACTTACTAGTTGTGTAACTCTGAATGAGTCACTTAACCTCAGTTTGCCTCAGTTTCCTTATCCGAGAAATGGAGTTCATGATAACACTTACCTCCCAGGGTTGTAAGGATGAAATGAGATTATATTTATAAAGCACTTAACACAGTGTTTGGGACATAATAAACACTAATGTATAAATGTTAGCTATTATTTTTGTCTGTTATTCCTTGGTTGTTATTTTAATATTTGCATTCCTCATGCCATAAATACCTGGCATATCATAGGCATTTAGTGAGTGACTGTGCCGTGGAAGTGAATTTATTGGATATTATCTTCCCATGAAATGTTCCATTTGGCTCAGGACTCTATATAGCACCCCAGGGTTTCCAAAGAAGTGGAGATAAGATTAGAGTCAGATAAACTCTAAAGTGGCGTCTAACATGAAAATTTTATGGCCCCATTCTGAAAATATTTCTCTTTCTCTGAAGGTACCCACTATAATATTGCTTTTTTCCTAACAAGGACAAGCTTAGAATCATACCCTTACCTGTGGGTACTCTGCGCAAAGGAATATAAATTCTGAATCGCTGAAACATCACAAGATATCTTGGAGTTTACTCGCTAGATTTCTTTTTTTGGACCATGCCCTAAACCTAAATTACTCTGGCTCTCATTGATTGGCCAATGATAGGTCCCAGCCCAAGCCTCATTTGGTCATTGTTTGGGCTCCCTTGGCTCAGAGTGAGAGTAAATAACAATTTTTTTGGTTAGAAACCCTCAGGGTTTTCCCCTCCCAGATTGATATTTTTTTGACTAAGTAAAAGAGGCCATTCTTTACTTCATTTCTTATCTAGCATCAATCACTAAATAGGCATTGCCTTAGATAAACTGAGACTTGGGAAAGACCTTAGCTTAGAAAGGCCAAGGTCTTCCACACCTTCAGGGGTCTCTCAGATTGTTCCAATCTATATTTTGACACTGGACCCAGATGGCTCCTGAGGAGAGAGTGAGGTCAGTGACTTTGCATAGCTCTGCCTCACTTAAATCAAGTTCACTGAAAGTCACGACTTCACATCCCCATGTCATAGTCCTCTTCAAGAACAAAAGACAAACAGCAACAATGCCTCACCAAAATCTCATCTCATGGTCCTTCCCTCAATCCTCCAAATTTGTATTCTTAACCATACTCCACTACGTTTTCATGTGTGGCTTTTCTGAAATTGTCCCTGAATATAGAATCATTTATTGGTCAATTAAACATCTAAGATTAACTTACTCTATGCAGACATTTTGAACTAACGGGGTCCAAGAAATTGTTATGGGCCCTATAAAAATGTACCACCTCATAAGAAACCTTGGGGTGAGGTGGGACTTCCAGCTGGGACCTGGCATGACCATTGTCACATGGGGTTGCGGGTAATATTTATAGCTCTGACAGCTGTGTTTAGAATAAGGGTATTTAAAACAAAAACAATAAAGGCATTTAAAGAGAATAGCAAAATGTTTTCTTGTTTATTAGTGTTTGGTAGTTTTCCATTGCTGAAATGAAGTCTGCAAATTCCTGTTGATCTCAATGCTTTTGGTATTATCGAGCATTCTCTATAAACAGTAAATGGGAAAATTTTGTGGAAAATGTGGGGTCCTATTAGAAGTAAGGTTTCTCTAGTCCTGGCCAACCCCTGTGTGTAGGCAGACAGGATAATTGTCTTATCAAGATAATCAAAAGGTTATTGCAATTCAATTAGATAATCATTATTCAGAGTCTGTGCCATGATCTGTTAGGAGCCACTGAAACAAAGACAAAAACATTGCAGCTCTCTCTTTTTAAAATTAATTTTATTTTTACCTTATGGAATAAAACAAGCATTTCAATAATATAGTATAATAATATTAATTATAAATGACGGTTGCATATTGTTCGGCAAAGGTAAGAAAGGAGGGTATTCCAGGCAAAGGGTACAGCATACAAATGTAGAGTGGTGGCAGATTGAATTGTATGTATGGAAAACAACAAAAAAGTGGCAAGGTATGCAGCAGAATTTGAGCCCTGGTAGGGAATCCCTACTTTACATGTTTTGTTTTGTTTTTTTTTTTAATTTCCCTTGAGATTCATCCTCCAAATGGATTCTATTACTTTTTTATCTCATTAGATAAAATAATCCTTTGGAAGTTGAGTTTGACACTGAATATGTAAATTAAATTAGTTAATATTGCTATTTTTATTATATTGGCATTCCCAAACCATGATATAAAGTCCAGTTATTAAATCCATTATTGTTTTTTTCTGAAGTGTTTTGCTGTTGAATTCAATTTTGAATTTTGTTGTTGAAGTTCAAAAATATAGATGATAACCATATAAATAAGAGATTTCACATCAGCACCCTCAGGCTTATCCCAGGTAGCACTATGAGCACAGCACTGGACTCCAGGGGGTTAACCCGAGTTCAAATCCTACCTCAGGTCCTTACCAGCTATGTGATCCCAGACAAGTTACTTAACCTTCCCCAGCTTCAGTTTCCTCATCTATAAAATGAGGTAATTGGGCTCAGAGGCTTCTGAGGCCCTTTCCAGTTGTAAGTCTATGATCTTGAGTCAGAACCAAATATTATATTGGTGGTTCTTAATTTCTAGATAATGGTATGTGTGAAAAAGTACTTTCTTCTTGCCTGGAGCTAGTCAGAAATCAAGAGATGATTAGCTAATTCTCACATTGGTACTCTCTCTGGGGACTCCCTGGCTGTAGTGGTAGTGCTTGAAAGGTAGTGCTCTTTCTCCTCTCCTCTCCTTCTCTCCTCTGTCTCTCATCTCCCTCTCCCCTCCCTCTCCTCTCCTCTCCTCTCTCTACTCTTCCCTTCATCTGTCTGTCTATGTCTCTCTCTCTCTCTCTCAGTTTCCACCCCTCTCCCTACTATTTGGACAGAATTTCTTTTATCCCTTTGAAGTCAATGGCTGGCTCAAGAAACTGCTTCAACTCCCTATAGCTTTTCTTTCCAGACTACTAACTCATTGATGAATCTCATGTCCCCTCTATTCTAACCATGGTAACCTACTTTTTGTTTCTTCATTTGCCACATTCCATTGAGCAGGGAACAAGTCTCACTAATGGTGTGAGCCCTTACCCTTAATGATAAGGGGCCTGATGAGAGCCCTGGCATATTTTGAAAAGCCTCACACTTTTTCCTAACCTCAAGCCTTTTAACAACTTCCACTCGTTGCTTTTGGGCCAAAGAGAACAAACCTAATCCCTTATCCACAGGACAGGCTTTCAAGTTATTTGAACGTAGGCATAATGTTCCCCCTCATTCTTTTCTTCCTCAGGCCAACCATGTGTACTTTCTTCAACCAAAACTTGAACTAAAGGTCTTTCACCATCCTGGTTGTCCACATCTGGACATTTTCGAATTTATCAATATCCTTCTTAATCTGTAGGGTCCAGAAGTGAACATAGTGTTCCAGCTTTGGAGACAGAATGATATTATGGGACTCCAGTGTTGAAGGTACGATTGGAATATGGCCCTCCATTCCTGGAAGTGATGGCCCTCCTAAAGAAGCTCAAGATCCAGTTAGCTTTTTGTTTTTGTTGTTCTTTTGACTGCCACCATACACAGTTGACTTCGTAGTGAGACTTTAGTCGATTAAAGTTCCAAGATCCTTTTCAGACCACCTGCTGTGTATGCATTATTTCCCCCATCCCCCAACTCCTACCACATCATATATGTGAGCAGTAGATTTTTTGGGACCCAAATAAAGACAGTGACTCAGTGGGCAAGATCACTTGACCTGAGGGAGGAAAGACTGGATTCAAATCTGGCTTCAGATATTCACTAGCTGCGTGACCCTGGGCAGTTCACTTACTTTTTCTGCCTCAGTTTCCTTATCTATAAAACAAGGAAAATTAATGGTACCTTCATCCCAGGGTTGTTGTGAGGATTAAATAAGGTAATGTATATACAATGCTTGGCAAACCAATAAGTACTTTATGTAAATGCTAGCAATTTTTCTTCCAGTTTCATCTTGTTAGATTGAAACCAGTCCTCTAGCCTATTAATATTCTATATGGGCATAGATCAAAGATATTACAGGTTTGGTTCTAGACCACTGAAATAAAGCAAATATTGCAATAAAGTAAGTCACACAAATTTTTTGGTTTCCTAGTGTTGTGTTGATACTATCCTGTAGTTTATTAAGTGAAAAATGCTATTATGTCTAAAAATCATCCATACTTATTTAAAATACTTTATTGCTAAAAAATGCTAGCAATCACCTGAGCCTTCAGCAAGTCATAATCTTTTGGCTTTTGGAGGGTCTTGCCTTGATGTTGATGGCTGCTGACTGATCAGGGTGGTGGTTGATGAAAGATGGGGTGGCTGTGGCAATTTCTCAACATAAGACAACAATGAAGTTTGTTGCTGTCTTATATAGGTGTGGTTCATGGCACCCCAAAACAATTACAATAGTACCAAAAAGATCACTAATTACAGATCACCATAGTAGATGAAATAATAATGGGAAAATTTAAAATATTGCAAAAATTACCACAATGTGGCAGAGATACTAGGTAATCCCGTGTTTTTGAAAAATGGTACCAAGAGATTTGTTTGATGCAGAGTTACTACAAACTTTTAAGTCCTAGAAACTGCATTATCTGTAAAATGCAATAGCAAACTGGAATAAAACAATGCATACCTATATAGTCTAGCTTCATCATCCTGTTTCCACTCTCCCTTTTACCTTTGTGTCACCTTGAAAGAAGAAGAGTTTGCTATCTATGTTTTTATCTATGTAGCAGATGAAAATGTTTGAGCACCAGCCCAAGCACCTTAGCAGGAAACAGATTGTTAAGTCTGCCGAAAGGCGGGGATTCACCACATTAAATTGTCCTAAAGACCAAAGAATAACAATGCTATGTTTGTTTTAAGCACTTCACTTGTCAACAAGATTCCACACTCCCTCACTACCTGGAAGAAGGTAGTTTTTGGCTTTTGTGGCAGGTCTAGTGTCAACCCCTTTGGAAAGCATCAACTGTATGGATCAAAGTTGATGAGAAGGTACGTATATGTAGGCAGCATCAAATAAGCATATCTGCAAAATGGGCACTCACAAGAAGTAGGCAATAGCACTTGATTAGTTCCCATTTATACAGTATTTTAAGACCTATGGAACACTTGCCCCAAAGCATTCCTAAGAGATATAGACAAAGTATTATTGTTCAAGCATTACTATGAGATAAGGAAAAAGTAGTGCTTAAACAGATTAAATTAATTGGTCATAATCACACCATTTGTAAGAGCTGGGATTCAAAAGAGTATTTTTAGTCTTCAGATGTTGTATCCTTTTTACTGTATTGCTTCACCAATGGGGAGCTGAAACTTGGGCTTTGTATCTTCAATAGGCAAAGTAGTGTGGTGGACAGAGTTCAGTTTAGAGTGGGAACAATTTGGGTCCAAATTCTGTTTTAGCCAATTAGTACCTGAACAATTCTAGTCAAGTCCTTAACCTTAACTTCTCTCTGCCATAATTTTCCCATCCAAAGTGTGCGTGGAGGGGGGCAGAGGCATAGTTGTCTTGAGAGTCAAACATTTCCAAAGAAATGTCCATTTTCACTTTTTTTATGAGTGTATGGCCAGGTCATGTATTGAGAAAGAGCCCATAACAATTAACAAGTGTATTAGGAGGGCAGAGTTTATAATCTCAAAGAGGATCATAAACATGTCTGAAAGGTTCGGAACCGCCGGATATAAGAAACTCTCAAAGTAGAAGGCAGAAGAATCAAAACATATATTTAGGCTCCGCAGTAACCAACCCATGAACCAGCAACCCCATTTTGATATATTGATCAAAAGCTTCCAGGCCCAATAAGTACGCCTTGAAAGAGTAACCAGGAGGCTACAGAGAAGCATGATTGCATAAAGCAAAATCATGCTTCCCCCTCTATGGTAAAAAGATTACCCACTGGCCTGAAGTCTTTGTTCAGCTTCCTCCCGTAGGTCAGCTCTGCTACTGGCAGCTCCTGCTTCAGCTGTGGCTGTGGCTGTAGCTGTGGCTGTAGCAGCCTCTGGCTCCAACGGGAGCTGCTTTTAACCATCCAGCTTCTGCGGGGGGTGTAAGGTACGCCGGGGAAAGCACAGGTTCTTTCAATCTGCTTAAGCAAGGTGAAGGGGTTGACTGGGAAAGCACAGGTTCTTTCCATCAGCTTAAGCAAGGGAAGCAAGGTGAAGGGGCCGACAAGCTTACTCCAGTCCAACATACAAACAGCATTCAGTTCAGGGGAAAAAGCCAAACTAGTCAAGGCCACTTGTTGACTAAGTGCTAAGGAGCCCATTTTTGGTTGCCAACACAACAAGTGCTCCTGATTGACTCAGACGCCAATTACTATGCTTCCTTGGTCTCAATCCTCATCTCATTTCCAGCACTCTGATATTGATTTGGCCTCTCTACCAAGTTTGATTCCCTATTGGAAAAAGACTTTGGTGACCCACTGAAAGGAGCGCAAATCTGCCTCATAATGAAAAATATTAGCTAGACTTTGACTTCTAATCAGTCTTGTGGGAACTGGGACAGCATAAGCCCCACAACTGGATAACTTCATCACTAGGTTTTGAAACCTGCTGAAATGAGAGACCCAACCAGAGTGTGCACAAATACTTATTCCATGTCTTTCAAGCACCAGACTATACGCTCTCATTTGATTCAAGTCACCAATTACTTATTAATAAAACAATCATGTATAAGTGAACAAAGGACTAGTGATCCAATCACACACACACACACACTTCCTTGCCCTCATAGAGCTTGCATTCTTTTTGGAAATGACTCACTATTCAGAAGAAAAAAAAAACAGACAATTCATGCTTTTTTTTTTTCAAAAATAGCTAGCATGGGAACAAAGAAAGACCTCCTATTGGAGTCAACACTAGAGCGAAGCAGCTGATTCCATGCTGAAAAATCCCACTGCCCCCAAATGACCTTGGAAAAAAGACTAAACAAAACACCAGCTCTCATTAGGTTTTAAAAAGATGTTTATTGACCTAGCTGCCTAGCCAAGCACTGCCTCCAATAAGAGGTCTTTCCTGACTCTCCAACTTACTATTTTCTTCCACATCCCCTCCCTCCCAAAGTGTGAACATCTGCATTATGTATTATATAGATTTAAAAAGAATATAGGCTCTTTAAGGATAGGGATTTGTCATTGTCATTGCTGTTGGATCCCCAGTTATTTGTATAGTGCCTTGTGCTGGTGCTTAATAAAGGATTATAGGCTGGTAATTAACAAGTGGTTATTGACTTGAATCAAAAGAGGGGATGTAACTAATGATTGGGAAAAGTAGAACTTATATGAGAACACTCTTAGGTTTGACCTCTCAATTCTACAGGTTTAAGAATCTAATGGTGAGATTATCCAGCTGTGGGGTTCATGCTGTGCCAACTCCCGGAAGACTGATGCTAAGTGAAACTCTATTTAATATTTTTGATTAGGGAATAAAATTTTGAAGCAGATTTGTGTTACATACATACAGCATATGTAAAACTTTTCTGTTTGTAGAGATGGTATGAATACCATGGAAATGGTTTAAAAAAACATAATTTCAGATAAAAACTTTCAAATTAATTAATCTTCATAGGCATAGTCTAAGATTGTAAAAAATAAATATGCTACATAAGTTATAGTAGCTTTAAGTTTCAAAAAATATATATTTTTACACATTAAAAATGTGAGGACGTATTGTGAGTCAAAAATGTACAGGTTTAGTTCATGAGGTTGCTGTTTTTTTTTTATGTAAAACCACTAAAATGTCTTCCCTGTCTGAAACTTTATGCAAGTTTTAACCCACAGCCAAGTTTTATGACTGAAAGTAGGGGTTTCTATAAAAATGATGACAGACTTTTAAATGGATTCCATGAATGGCTCCAGAATAATGACCCCTCACTAGCCTTGTCACATTAAATGAACAAAATGTAAAATAGCTGGATTTGCTTATTAAAAAATACAATTAGAGACTTTAAGAGAACCATTAAAAATAATTAAGGAAAATTATACAGTGGTAGTGCCCCAAATGAACTCAACATATCACCATTTTTTTTGAAGAAAAGTGGGATTGATTTCCAAAGTTTGTTTTCCTTCATCAGAGAGGCTTTTCACTATATGTAAAGAACATAGGAAAAACAAAACTAAATTAAACTAATTTTCCCTTGGAAACCTATGTTGCCTTTCTAAAAAAAATGTTGTTCACATCAAAGTTAACTGGGTGATTAGAGAATTTAAGGTACAAGGTTTTATTTCATTTTCTATCATTAGGAAAATAAAGAAAATCAAATGTGAGTGAATTGTGTATTAATACCAGAAGAGAGATATAATGGCAAGAAGTCCAATCTTTGAGTTAAGAACACTTGAGTTCAAATGCTAACATACAAACTATCTGGAAACCAGGGAAAGTCACGTATTCTCCCAGAACCCCAAAAACTTCAAGAGTTTTGTGTGGTTTTATTTTCCGTACCAGGAGCTCCCAAAATAGATGAAATCACAAATCTAGACATTCCTCTACATTTCAAAGTGTTTCAACAATCTGGCTAGCAGCTTCTGTGGGGGTGTAAGAGCCACTCACAGCCAGCACCCGGAAAGTTGCCAACAGCACAGGTTCTTTTGATCTGCCTTACTAAGGAAAGCTACAGGAAGGGGTTCACAAGCTTACTTTTATTCAGCTTACGAATATCATTCACTTAGTTCAGGGGAAAAAGACCAGCACACTGAACTTCAGAGCAAAATACAAACAAAGTACAAACATCAACAGACAGACCCAATACAGATTCATAGTTACCAACATGTAGGTTCAGCCTGGGAGCTCAGAACAAGGGCTGGCCCAGAGTCATGCGAGCAACCACTGCAGCAGGAATGAGCTCCAAAGAAGAAAAGGCCAACCCCTGGTTTTATATCTTTTTCAGCTTCAGGGGTGAGTCACACATGCGACTCACCCACGTGACCTAAAATCGTCAGAAAGAGGCGACTTAAACCCACGTGGTCTAAGAGCCTCTGATGTCCCAAACCTATCACTCAAACTCATTTGTAAACTAGGCCCTCTCCTGAGTTAACCCCACCTTAGTTACCAATCCACACCCATGTAGGTTTTACACCTAATAGGGGTTTGGGCCTGGGGCTTAGCACCTAGTAAGGCTCAATGAAACACACTGAATTACTCAAAGGAAACAAATCAAACTCTTCAAGGGCACTTGTGGAACTAAGTGCTAAGGAGCCCATTTTGCTTACCAACACACAAAGTAATGAAGTAATACTGTGGCAATTCATGTCAAGAAAAAAAAAAGCAAAGGAGGTCCCCATAGTGTTGGAATGACCCTGTGAGAATCTTGTGTGAGGACATAAACAAGAGTCATGCAGAGTGAGTAGACATGGATGGGATGGAATCTGCATAATTGGAGAGAATACTTCTACCTATGAGATCACAAAATATGTTAGAATATTTAAATACTCGGATAACAGATGAAGCAGCTAGATGGCACACTGGATAGAGTGTCAGATTTAAACACTTATTAGGCATGTAACTGGGCAGATTGCTTACTTGATGCTTGCCCAAGTTCCTTCAGCTGTAATATGGGAGTAATAATTGCAACCTGCTATGTGGCACAGTGGATAAAGTGCCAATCCTGGAGTCAGGAATACTCATCTCCCCGCATTCAAAACTGGCTTCAGACATTTACCATTTGTGTGGCCCTTGGCAAGTCACTTAACCCTGTTTGCCTCAATTTCCTCACCTGTAAAATGAGTTTGGAGAAGAAATAGGAGACCCCTCCAGTATCTCTGCTAAGAAAATCCCAAATGGGATAACAAAGAGTTGGACACAGCTGAAAATGACTGAACAACTGAACAACAACATAACAGATACAGAATGCCAGATGAGTCCAAAAAATAAACCAAAAAAGTTAATAATAGAAGCTTTGTTTGAGAAAATTTATTAAGTAATAGATTAATCCTTGTGATAAAAAAATAATAAAATTAACAACCACCACTGATTGGATTAGAATCTTGTCCAGGATAATGACTTTGAACCCATGCATCAAAGAAACAGATGTGGCAATCAGAGGATGTTGGATGCAATCAAAGGAAACTCTTCTGCTGAGAATCTTGAGACAGAAGACAGAAGAGGGAGTGGCAGTCCTAATCTGTGTTCCAGTATCGTAAGAGCACAGGATATTTTGGAACAAATTAGAAATGTCAATCACCCACATGTTAGAAATGCTTTATTGCAAATGGCACTGGATCCAAAAGCAGCTCAATAGTATGCATGAGATGGATTGAGGACCATTATGCACCATTACCCTAACATGGAAAAATTTGAAACATCTCTCCATGTACAGGGAATAGCTTCATATTGCTTTTTGTCACCATTACCCTTCATTCCCGGTGATGCAACAACATAATCCTGACCTTCCCAGTGCAATTGTATAAAATAATTTCATTGTTAAACCTAGATTGGATGTAATAAGAGATGTTATTAAGAAACTACTAACATATATAGTTATATATAGGGAGAAATATGTAGGGAGGAATATTATAAACCACGAGGTCACTGAAAATCTTTAATTATGCAAATTTCAGAAATTATACTTGATGAAATAGATGCAAAGCTAATGCCTATATCTTGAATGATTATAACAGATATCAATTTGTTTGGAATGATTCTGTTTTGCTATAATTTTTTTTAGGCTTTTTTTCAAGTTTAATCATTGTCACTATTCTTATCCTGGGTCTACTATCTTTACATCATTGCATTCATATCTTCTCTAATTTCTTAATATTCATCATTTCTTGCCACATAATATTACATTACACTAATATATCACCTTTTATTCACCTACTCCCCACTTTATGGGCACCCACTTTGTTTTCAGAATATTGATGCCACAGAAATGCTTCAATTAATATCCTCATTCTATGAGACATATCTCTCTGTCTTTGCCCTGCTTAGTCAAATGCCAGGCAGTGAGATCACTGGGCTAAAGATTATAAATCTCTGTATAGTGACTTTTATCACATGATTCCAAATTGTTTTCTGGAGTTATTGAGTTAATTCACAACTCTAGTATTGTATTTGTCTGCCTGACCTCCTTTCTTTTTTTTTTTAATTTTTTTAATTTAAATTTATTTATTTAACATATTTGGTTTTCAGCATTGATTTTCACAACAGTTTGAATTACAAATTTTCTCCCCATTTCTACCCTCCCCCCCACTCCAAGATGGCTTATATTCTGGTTGCCCTGTTCCCCAGTCAGCCCTCCCCTCTATCACCCCCCTCCCCTCTCATCCCCTTTTCCCTTCCTTTCTTGTAGGGCAAGATAAATTTCTACGACCCGTTGCCTGTGTATCTTACTTTTTAGTTGCATGCAAAAACTTTTTTTTTGAACAGCTGATTTTAAAACTTTGAGTTCCAAATTCTCTCCCCTCTTCCCTTCCCACCCACCCTCCCTAAGAAGTCAAGCAATTCAACCTAGGCCACACATGTTTCATTATGTATAACCCTTCCACAATACTCATGTTGTGAAAGGCTAAATACATTTTGCTCCTTTTCAACCCGTCCTGCTTTATTGAATTTTCTCCGTGACCCTGTCCCCTTTCCAAAGTGTTTGTTTTGATTACCTCCACCCCCATCTGCCCTCCCCTCCATCATCCCCCCCTTTTATTTTTTTTTATCTTACTCCCTGTTCTTTCCTGTGGGGTAAAATACCCAACTGAGTATGTATGGTATTCCCCCTCAGCCCAAATCTGACGAGAGCAAGGTTCACTCACTCCCCCCTCACCTGCCCTCTCCCCTCCTCCCACAGAACTGCTTCCTCTTGCCAACTTTACTTGAGATAATCCACCCCATTCTATCTCTCCCTATCTCCCTCTCTCAGTATGTTGCTCTCTCATCCCTTAATTTCATTTTATTTCTTTTAGATATTTTCCCTTCATCTTCAATTCACCCTGTATCTGATCTCTCTCTTTTACATATATATATATATATATACATATATATATATATATAAACAGACATATATATGTATCTATACACATACATACATATACACATAGATATATACATACATACACATTCTTATATATATATATATATACATAAACATATACATATATATGCATATTCCCTTCAACTACCCTAATACTGAGGTCTCATGAATCATACACATCATCTTTCCATGTAGGAATGTAAACAAAACAGTTCAACTTTAGTAAGTCCCTTGCAATTTCCGTTTCTTGATTACCTTTTCATGCTTCTCTTGATTCTTGGGTTTGAAAGTCAAATTTTCTATTCAGTTCTGGTCTTTTCATTGAGAAAGCTTGAAAGTCCTCTATTTTATTGAAAATCCATATTTTGCCTTGGAACATGATACTCAGTTTTGCTGGGTAGGTGATTCTAGGTTTTAATCATAGCTCCATCGACCTTCGGAATATCACATTCCAAGCCCTTCGATCTCTTAATGTAGAAGCTGCCATGTCTTGGGTTATTCTGATTGGGTTTCCACAATACTCAAATTGTTTCTTTCTGGCTGCTTGCAGTATTTTCTCCTTGATCTGGGAGCTCTGGAATTTGGCAACAATATTCCTAGGAGATTTCTTTTTGGGATCTATTTGAGGAGGCGATCGATGGATTCTTTCAATTTCTCTTTTGCCCCGTGTCTCTAGAATATCAGGGCAGTTCTCCTTGATAATTTCTTGAAAGATGGTATCTAGGCTCTTTTTTTGATCATGGCTTTCAGGTAGTCCAATAATTTTTATATTGTGTCTCCTGGATCTATTCTCCAGGTCAGTCGTTTTTCCAAGGAGATATTTCACATTGTCTTCCATTTTTTCATTCCTTTGGTTCTGCTTTATAATATCCTGATTTCTCATAAAGTCACTAGCTTCCACTTGCTCCAATCTAATTTTTAAAGTAGTATTTTCTTCAGTGG
This sequence comes from Trichosurus vulpecula, assembly GCF_011100635.1. Taxonomy (NCBI): domain Eukaryota; kingdom Metazoa; phylum Chordata; class Mammalia; order Diprotodontia; family Phalangeridae; genus Trichosurus; species Trichosurus vulpecula. Next base: position 134,978,128 of record NC_050578.1, on the reverse strand, counting down.
TCTTTTGGACCTCCTTTTCCATTTGGCTAATTCTGCCTTTCAAGGCATTCTTCTCCTCATTGGCTTTTTGGAGCTCTTTTACCATTTGAGTTAGTCTGTTTTTTAAGGTGTTGTTTTCTTCAGTGTATTTTTCAGTATTTTTTGGGTCTCCTTTATCAAGTCATTGACTTGTTTTTCATGGTTTTCTCACATCCTTCTCATTTCTCTTCCCAATTTTTCCTCTACTTCTCTAACTTGCTTTTCCAAATCCTTTTTGAGTTCTTCTAATACCTGGGGCTAGTTCATGTTTTTCTTGGAAGCTTTTGTTGTAGGCTCTATGACTTTGTTGTCTTCTTTAGGCTGTATGTTTTGGTCTCCTTTGTCACCAAAGAAAGAATCCAAAGTCTGAGACTGAATCTGGGCGCGTTTTCGCTGCCTGGCCATATTCCCAACCAACTAACTTGACCCTTGAGTTTTTCAGTGGGGTATGACTGCTTGTAGACTAACGAGTTCTATGTTCCACGTTTGGGGGGGAGGTGTCAGCTCTGTCAGACCCGCACTGCTCATTCCCCAAGAACCCCCAACCCGAACTGGGCTTAGATCTTTGGCAGGCTGTGCACCCCTGCTCTGATCCGCCACTTAATTCCTCCCACCAGGTGGGCCTGGAGCCGGAAGTAACAACAGCTCTAGCTGCCCCACCTCCGCTGCCCCCAGGGCTGGAAGCCGAACCACGAACTCCTTCCACTCCCACAGCTTTTCCCACTAACCTTCTCCACAGTCTTTGGTGTTTGTGGGTCGAGGGGTCTGGTAACTGCCGCAGCTCACTGAATCAGGGCGCTAGCGCCTCCTCCACGTGGCTTCTGGTCTGGATGGTCCACGCCACTCAGGCTGGGCTCTGCTCCACTCCGTTCCCAGCTCCCAGTTCCGTGTGGAATAGACCTCACCCAGAGACCATCCAGGCTGTCCTGGGCTGGAGCCCTGCTTCCCTCTGCTGTTCTGTGGGTTCTGCCGTTCTAGAATTGGTTCAGAGCCATTTTTTATAGGTTTTTGGAGGGACTCGGTAACAGAGCTCACTCTAGTCCCTGCTTACCAGCCGCCATCTTGACTCTGCCCCCTGTTTTGCTATAATTAATGTGCTAGTTGCATGTTATCTAAATCAAACAAGACCTTAAAATTATCTCATTGTATTTGACAGAAAATAGAAAAAAATTAAGATATAAATACAATGTCATATGTGTCAGCCATTGACAAATTTATTGCCATGAGTGTAAAGATAACGATATCAAGAAATACTCTTAAGGACAGGTGTGATAATACCACAGTTACAAATGCACCTGAGTTAGTGATGGGACATCTTCAAAAAGACATTGGAAATTTATATTTTATTCTGATATCACCCAATTAAAAGCAACAAAAGAAATGAATACAAAGAAAGGAATCTGGAAAACAAAAATATATCAAAACATCTAGATTTCTGCAATTAGGAACTGAAGGCAAAGATTTAAAGGTTAAGGTGATAGAAGTCAATATAGCAAAAAATAATAAAATAAAACCAATTCAATGTTAAAAACCTATGACAAAGTCTTGAGGAGTGACAGAGAGAGAGAGAGAGAGAGAGAGAGAGAGAGAGAGAGAGAGAGAGAGAGAGAGAGAGAAGGAGGACAAGGAGAAGGAAGAGGAGGAGAAGGAAGTTGATGATGATGATGATGATGAGGACCAGGGGGAGAAACATTGCTAGTTATCAATACTGTTATAAAAAGGCAATCACCAAAAAAAAAATACAAGTTAGATTAAACAACAAAAAGAAAGTATGTACATTGTTGATATGATTAAAGATAGAACAGTTTCATCAAGAGAGTAAACTAAATCTCTAGCCTCTACTCAAAACTGGAAAGTGGTAGGGATGGATGTGATCTGTTATTCATTGGCTTGAATTCTTTATAGTGGGCATAATTTGCTGTCAAGTCACATCAACAACTTCCTCTCAAATGCAAACCTGATCTCACCTTTCTATAAAGAAAGTATAAAGAAAAGTATAAACAAAGCTTGATATATTTCCTAACAAAATATGAGAAAACCAGTGACCATCCAAATATAACCCAATTAGATGTTTATGCGCTTTATACAAATGACTTACAACTTGTATCACTGAGGAAATAAAGCTATGAACAATATATCGATTGTGAACCAAAATGGGTCTGCCAATAAATACTAGGAGTGCAAAGAACAACTTATTGTCAATTCAGTAAATACTGAATAATCTTCCCCTAAGCTTCTGAACATTTATAATGCCTTTGATGTTTATTAAACAAGGAGCATTTCTACACTCATGCCTTATTTACATACTGAAAATATGCAAAAATAGGGCCTAATATATTGAGAATGCTGTAACATTAAATGTCCACTTGAGGGATGTATCTATTTAAAACATGGAACCAACATAATAATGAGAGTAATTGCTGTAACATGAGCCTTTTTGTTATAAGAGATTGCCATTATCTGGTATAATGACATCAATTGGAAATGTTTCTTAATCTTTTACAGGACAATGTTATATATCTGGTTGACTATGGATAAAAGTTTGATTTATGATAACAGCCCCATTCCAAAACATTTTATTATTTGGGTTCTCCAGAATATTTTCAGACCTTTATTTATATTATTAATTTTTTTTTTCTGGAAATGCACAAAAGAGAGTAAGCTTTTGATGTGAACATTAACCACCAGGTCATGGCTCGCTAGATATTAGGCAGGTGCTATTTATTTTTACAACCTGAATTAATATGTTGCCTTATGTCAACCATTCTAGACTAGCGTAGATTAGTCATTAGTTCCAGGTTCTTTAAGGATAGTCTTTTGTAAGCAGTCATGATGCCCTGGTCATGAATTGCCATCATAAACTCTACCCTCTTCCATAAACAAAGACACATGACTAATATACTGTTTGATACTGTTCTTATAGTCATATTATTGGCTACCTTCATGCAACTGTATCCCATGGAAGATCATTGGCTTGTTCTCTTGGAAGTCAGCCATTTTATAGGTTCTCCTTTAAGGTAAGAACTTTTGCTTACATTCAGCAAATCCAATGGCACATATTTATAATCACCCTTTAATATTTCTAATTTAAAAAAAAGTATTTTTCTTGATCTGCATCTACTAGAAGTACTTCTGGAGGTCAGTCAGTCAATAAGCATTTATTAAGCACCTACTGTGTGTCAGGCATTATGCTAAGGATTGAGTATACAAAAAGAGGCAAAGGACACTCCCTGCTCTTCAGTAGCTCCCAATGTAAAGATAGTATGGGGTTATTTTTTTAAAAACCTTCTAAAAAGCATAAGGATGATCTTCTTTTTTATGGTGATAAAGTGTTAATGCTTTTATACTTGCCTTTGGTCCCTGTGTTTCACTAGTATTCTATAGGTGTTAGAATACTTTTCAAAAATAATCCAACTCAAAGCAAAAAAAAAAAATAGATATGATCATGGTTAAAACACAGTGATTTAAGTAAGCCTTTGAAGTAAAGTTTATTTCTAGAGGATAAATAACCTATTTAAATAGATATGTCAAACTACCAAGCATTTTTAAAGAACTTCCTAAGGGGGAGGAATAGTGCTAAGTGCTGAAAATGCAAACACAAGCAAAAGGAAAGACAATCCTGGCAGTCAAGGATTTTATTTCTTTTAACATTTAATTTTTATTTTGAGTTTTAAATTCTTTCCCTCCCCTTCTCCTTTTTGAGAAGGTGGGCAATTTTAAATAGATTATATATGTGTATTCATGCAAAACATATTTCCATGTTATCTGTGTTGCAAAAGAAAATTCAAGATCACATACACACACACACACATGAGAAACAAATTTTATTAAGGTATGCTTTGATTTGCATTTAAACTCCATCAATTCTTTTTCTGGAGGTGGATAATATTTTTCATCATAAATCACTGGGAATTGTTTTAGATCATTGTGTTGCTGAGCAAAGCTAAGATAATTGTGGTTACCATGTGTAATGTTCTCCTGGTCCTCCTCATTTCACTTTGTATCAGTTCATGTAAGTCTTCCCAAGGTTTTTCTGAGAACACCTTGTTCGCTATTTCTTATAGTACAATAGTAGTATTCCATCACAATTATATACCAATTGTTGGGCACCTCCTCGATTTCCAAGTCTTTGCCACCTCGAAAAAGAATTACTATAAATTTTATGTACGTAAGAATCCATTTCCTTTTTCTTTGTTCACTTTGGGGTACAGACCTAGTAGCGGTATTGCTGGGTCAAAAGGTACACAGAGTTTTATAGACCTTTGGGCATAGTTACAAATTGGTCTCCAGAATGGTTGGATCAGTTCACAATTCCACAAGCAGTGTATTAGTGTGTCCCAGTTTCCCCACATCTCCAACATTAATGATTTTCCTTTTCTGTCATATTAGTGAATCTGATATCAGTGAGGTAGTAATTCAGAGCTGTCTTAATTTTCATTTATCTAAAATTGATAGTTATTAAGAGCCCTTGTTCTATTATTATAGATAGCATTGATTTATTCTTCTGAAAACTGCCTATTTATGCCCTTTGACCATTTATCACTTCGGGAATAAATTGTAATATTTTAAATTTGATCTAGTTCTATATATTGGAACAATGAAGCTTTTATCAGAGAAACTTGTTATAAAAAATCCCAGTTTCCTGCTTTCCTTCCAATCTTGGCTGAATTGCTTTTGTTTATGAAAAAAATTTATAAAGTTTGATATAATAAAAATTACCCATTTTATACCTAATAATGCTCTCTGTCTCTTGTTTGGTCATAAATCCTACTCCATGTTCCCCTAATTTGCTTAAGATTTCACCATTAATGGCTAAATCATGTATTCAGTTTTCACCTGATCTTGGTACACAATGTGAGATGTTGGTCTATACTTAGTTTATGCCAAGCTGCTTTTCAGATTTCCCAGCAATTTTTGTCAAATAAGGAGTTTTTGTCCCCAAATTTAAGATGTTTGGATTTGTCAAACACTAAATTACTGTGGTTATAGGACTTTGGATTTTAATAGGGTAAGACAATATGTAAAAGGAAATTTAAAAGTGTGGGACAGGAAGAAAATATCCTTAAAGAAGCCTTTAGGAGAAAGTCCAAGCTCAGGAGTGGAGCCTGGAGAGGAAACATGGCTGTCTTGAAAACTTTCCTGAAAATGGAGGTTCTGGGAGCAATCAAACAATCAGAGGAAGGGGCCTCCCAAGAGTATTGTAATTCCATTGTGAGGAGGCCAGGGGTTCTGTGAATAATCCGGGTGTGGAGTACTCGGGGGTAAAGTGAACGTATGTATTGTAAGCCATCTCTTCACAAGCAATGATATTCTAAGTCACAGATCATGTTACTGTTTTTAAGCTGAGGACTAAAAACAAACCAAAAAACAAAGGTAGCTCTGTAGTTTGATTTGAATTTTAAATGATTTTTGAAAACATCAAATTTATAAAGTATTTTGTCCCATTATTTTATAGAAAATTACATTGTTGAGTATCAACAAATATTCCAATTGTTTTAACATTAAGACAACACATTTCCAGCATCTACCCAAAGCCATCAGCACACATTATGTGTAATGAGAATGAGTTACATGCATTTCCAATAAGATCGGGGGTGAAATGCAAATGTCTATCATCACCATTGTTATTCAATATGGCAGTAGAAATGTTAGCTTTAGGAATAAGAGAAGAAAAAGAAATTGATGAAAATAAAATAGGCAAAGAAGAAACTAAATTATCACTCTTTGCAGATGATATGATGATACATTTAGAGAATCATAAAAAATCAAGTAAAAAAACTACTTGAAATAATAAATAACTTTATGAAAGTTGCAGGATATAAGATAAACCCACATAAATCCTCAGCATACTTATGTATTACTAATGAAGTTCAACAGTAAGAGATAGAAAGAGAAATTGCATCTAAAGTTACTGTAGACATTACCAAATATTTGGGAGTATACTTGCCAAAACAAACCCAGGAACTGTATGAACACAATTACAAAACACTTTTCACACAAATAAAATTCGATCTTAAATAACTGGATAAACATCAGTTGCTCATGGTTAGGTCCAGCTAATACAAAAAATGACAATTGTACCTAAATTAATTTACTTATTTAGTGCCATACCAATTAAACTACCAAAAATTATCTTATAGAGTTAGAAAAAATAACAACAAATTCATATGGAAGAACAAAAGGTTCAGAACATCAAGGGAATTAATAAAAAGAAATGGTAGGAAAGGAGGCCTAGCCATATCAGATCTAAACTGTATTATAAAGCAGCAGTCATCAAAACTATATGATTCCGGCTAAAAAAATAGATTGGTGGATCAATGGAAATAGGTTAGGTACACAAGACACAGTAGTCACTGACTATAGTAATCTACTGTTTTATAAACCCAAAGACTCCAGCTTCTGGAATAAGATCTCACTATTTGACAAAAACTCCTAGGAAAACTGGAAAATAGTATGGCAGAAATTGAGCATAGATTGATATCTTACACCATATAAAAAAAGAAAGTCAAATTGGTTTCACAATGTAGATATAAAGGCTAATACCACAAGCAATCTTGGAAAGCAAGGAATAGTTTGCCTGTCAGATTTACAGAGAAGGGAAGAATTTATGACCAAACAAGATATAGAGAGCATTACAAAATGCAAAATGGATAATTTTGATTATGTTAAATTGAAAATTTTTTTGTACCAACAAAGCCAATGCATCCAGGTTTAGGATTGAAGGAGAAAATTTGGAAAGAGTTTTTTTAAACCAGTGTTTCTAATAAAGACCTCATTTCTATAATATACGGTGAACTAAGTCAGATTTATAAGAATAAAAGTCATTCACCAATTGATAAGGGGTGAAAAGATATGAACAGGCAGTTTTCAGAGAAAGAAATTAAAGATATCTCTAGTTAAATGAAAAAATTCTCTAAATCACTGTTGATTAGAGAAATGCAAATCAAAACAACTCTTAGGTACCACATCTCACCTATTCGACTGGCTAACATGACGAAACAGGAAAATTATAAATGCTGAAGAAGTTGTGGGAGAATTGGAACAGTATTGGATTGTTTGTGGAGTTATGAACTGATCCAACCATTCTGGAGAGCAATTTGGAACTATACTCATAGGGATATAAAAATGTACATATTGTTTGACCCAGCAATATCATTTCTAGGGCTGTATCCCAAAGACATCATATAAGTGGGAAAAGTACCCATATGTGCAAAAATATTTATACTGTCTCTTTTTGTGATGAAAAAGAAACGGAAATCAAGGGGATACCCATCAATTGGGGAATGGCTAAACAAGATGTCATGCGTGAGTGTAATGGAATACTATTGTGCTGTAAGAAATGAAGAGGAGACAGACTTGATAATAACCTGGAAAGACTTATGTGAGCTAATGCTGAGTGAGGGGAGCAGAACCCAGAGAACATTATATACGCTTCTGTGATGACTAACTTTGATAGACTTCGCTCTTCTCAGCAATGCAAGGTTCTAAGACAACTCCAAAAGACCCATTATGGAAAAAGCTATCCATATACAGAGAAAGAATTACAGTCTGAATGAAAATTAAAGCAACTATTTGCTCTATCTCTCTCCCCCCCCCCTTCTCTCCTCTCCTCTCCTCCCCTCTCCTCTCCTCTCTCTCTCCTGTTTTGTTTCTTCTTTCTCATGGTTCATTTCATTGGTTATAATTGTTCTTTACAACTGGATTATTATGAAAATACATTTAGTGTGTAGGTATAACCTATATTTGATGGCATCCTGTCTTGCCTGGGGTAGAGGAAGGAGAGGGAGGGGGACAAAATTTGAAACTCAAAAACTTATGGAACACAATATTGTAAACTAAAAATAAATTAATTAAAAATAAAACAGACAACAAATTTCCAAATTAAGCATTTTTTTCATTCATAGCATTTGAAAACTTTCCAAAGCACCCAGGTGTCAGCTAGGTGGTGAGGTGGAGGTAACAATGAACATGGGATCAAAAAGACCTGGATTTGGATCCAGTCTAGCTGTGTGACACTGACCAAATCACTTTACTCAATTTGCCTCAGGTTCCTTATATATAAAATGAGAATATTAATATCTTTTGCCTCCCAGCATTTTTATGAGTATAAAATGAGATAATATGTGTAACATACTTTGCAAACATTAAGGTGATATGTAAGTGTTAGCTATTACAATTATAAGCAGTTTCATAATTTTATGGGAAAAATGTTTACCAAACATAGACATATTTGAAATAACATATTGTACATAGATTCAGCACATGAAATACAATAAAATTTTCTCCAGTAATGAAATATAGCTTGGTCTCATTAGGAAAATATTAAATAAAAGACAACTTGTAAATTGTTACTTTAGAGAATAAGCAAGAAGGAACAGCTAGGCGGCACCTGCCCAGGAGTCAGGAGAAACTGAGTTCAAATCTGGCTTCAGAACCTTAGTAGCTTGTGACACTGGCAAGTCACTAACTCTGATGGGCTCCAACAAAAAAAAAATGGAAGAAACACTTCTAGTAATAATTTAAATATATCAAGGGAATCAAAATTTACTGTTTCTATTTCAGCAAATTTTTTTAATTGAATTTAATTTATTTATTTAATATATTTAGTTTTCAGCATTGGTTTTCACAAAAGTTTGAATTACAAATTTTCTCCCCATTTCCACCCTTCCCCCCCACTCCAAGATGGCGTATATTCTGGTTGCCCTGTTCCCCGGTTAACCCTCTCTTCTGTCACCCCACTCCCCTCCCATCCCCTTTTCCCTTCCTTTCTTGTAGGGCAAGCTATATTTCTACTCCCCATTGCCTGTGTATCTTATTTTCTAGTTGCAAGCAAAAAACATTTTTTTTTGTTTTTGAATGTCTGTTTTTAAAAACTTTGAGTTCCAAATTCTCCCGCCTCCTCCCTTTCTACCCACCCTCCCCAAGAAGTCAAGCAATTCAACATAGGGCACATGTGTATCATTATGTATAACCCTTCCACAATACTCATGTTGTGAAAGACTAACTATATTTTGCTCCTTCCTAATCTATTGCCCTTTATTGAATTTTCTCCCTTGACCCTGTCCCCTTTTGAAAGTGTTTGTTTTTGATTACCTCCACCCCCATCTGCCCTCCCCTCCATCGCCCCCCCCTTTTTTATCTTCTTCCCTCTTCCTTCCTGTGGGGTAAGATACCCAATTGAGTATGTATGGTATTCTCTCCTCAGGCCCATCTGATGAGAGCAAGATTCACTCATTCCCCCCTCACCTGCCCTCTCCCCTCCTCCCACAGAACTGCTTCCTCTTGCCACCTTTATGCGAGATAATACACCCCATTCTGTCTCTCTCTATCTCCCTCTCTCTCTATATATATACCTCTCTCATCCCTTAATTTGATTTTATTTCTTTTAGATATCTTCCCTTCATCTTCAACTCACCCTGTGTCCTCTCTCTCTCTCTCTCTCTCTCTCTCTCTCTCTCTCTCTCTCTCTCTCTTTGTATATATATATATATATATATATATATATATATATATATATATATATACACACACACACACACATACATACACATTTACTTATATATATACATAAACATATATACATATATACATATTCCCTTCAGCTACCCTAATACTGAGGTCTCATGAATCATACACATCATCTTTCCAATGTAGGAATGTAAACAAAACAGTTCAACTTTAGTAAGTCACTTGCAATTTCTTTTTTCTTTTTCTTGATTATCTTTTCATGCTTCTCTTGATTTTGTGTTTGAAAGTCAAATTTTCTATTCGGTTCTGGTCTTTTCACTGAGAAAACTTGAAAGTCCTCTATTTTGTTAAAAATCCATATTTTGCCTTGGAGCATGATACTCAGTTTTGTCGTGTAGGTGATTCTTGGTTTTAATTCTAGCTCCACTGACCTCCGCAATATCATATTCCAAGCCCTGTGATCTCTTAATGTAGAAGCTGCTCGATCTTGGATTATTCTGACTGTGTTTCCAAAATACTCAAATTGTTTCTTTCTGACTGCTTGTAGTATTTTCTCCTTGATCTGGGAGCTCTGGAATTTGGCAACAATATTCCTAGGAGATTTCTTTTTGGGATCTATTTGAGAAGGTGATCGGTGGATTCTTTCAATTTCTATTTTGCCCTGTGGCTCTAGAATATCAGGGCAGTTCTCCTTGATAATTTCTTGAAAGATGATATCTAGGCTCTTTTTTTGATCATGGCTTTCAGTGAGTCCAATAATTTTTAAATTATCTCTCCTGGATCTATTTTCTAGGTCAATGGTTTTTCCAATGAGATATTTCACATTGTCTTCCATTTTTTCATTCCTTTGGTTCTGTTTTATAATATCTTGATTTCTCACAAAGTCACTAGCTTCCACTTGCTCTGATCTAACTTTTAAAGTAGTATTTTCTTCAGTGGTCTTTTGGACCTCCTTTTCCATTTGGCTAATTCTGCCTTTCAAGGCATTTTTCTCCTCATTGGCTTTTTGGAGCTCTTTTGGCATTTGAGTTAGTCTATTCTTTAAGGTGTTATTTTCCTCAGTATATTTTTGGATCTCCTTTATCAAGTCATTGACTTGTGTTTCATGATTTTCTTGCATCACTACCATTTTTTTCCCAATTTTTTCTCTACTTTTCTTACTTGCTTTTCAAAATCCTTTTTGAGTTCTTCTATGGAGTGAGACCAATTCATATTTTTCTTAGAAGCTTTTGATTTAGGCTCTTTGGCTTTGTTGGCTTCTTCTGTCTGTACGATTTGATCTTCTTTGTCACCAAAAAAAAAAAGGAATCTAGAGTTTGAGTCTGAGTCTGAGTCTGAGTTTGAGTCTGTGTTTGTTTTCTTTCATGTTCTCAGCCAACTACTTGACCCTTGAGCTTTTTGTCAAGATATGACTGCTTGTAGGGTAGAGAGTACTTTGTCACAAGCTTTAGGGTCAAAGTACTGTATTTTCAGAGCTACTTCTACTCCACCATCACCCCAGGCTCTGTCACAGCAGCACTCCTCTTCCCCCCAAAACCACCAAGCAGTACCACAATTCAGATCCAAGCAGGACACGGTAAGATAATCTGCCTTTGTGCCCATAAAGTGCTCCTTGCATTCCCGCTCTGATCAGCTGCTAGATTCCTCCCACTTTGTGAGCCAGGGACTCGGGAAGCCACTGATGCTGGTGGTCTGAAGGAGCTTCCTGCTGCTGCTATGGCTGCCACTGCACCACTTCCTCCACCCCTAGAGTTGGCAGCCCCACCGCTCTGAACTCGATTCCACAGTTTCCCCCTAACATGCTCTTGAGCATTTTTGGGTTGAGAAGTCTTGTAACTGCCACAGCTCACTATTTCATGGCCCCAAGGCCTCTTACAGCTGGCTGACTCAGGGTCTGGTCTGGCCCAGGCTTGGCTGCCCTCTGCTGTCAGCCAGTGATAGACCCTTCCTGGTGACCATCCAGGCTCTCCTGGGCTGGAGATCTGTTTCCCTCTGCTATTTCGTGGCTTCTTCAGCTCTTGAACTTGTTCAGAGCTGTTTTTTACATATGTTTGGAGGGATTTGGAGGGGGGGAGCTTAAGCAAGTCCCAGCTTTCCTCCCACCATCTTGGCTCCACCCCTTGTGATACTGCTCTTCCTTGTTTCTCCTCCTTTGCATCAGATCAACATCTTCCCTCCCTTTGCTAGTTTCCTTCACTGAATCTTCATCCACATGATATCCCCTAATAGGGGGTATCCCCAAAGCTCTTGCCTGGCTTATCTTTGGTTCTCTCTCTATACTCTCCTACTTGGTTATTTATTATAATATTACATACACTAATAATATTATAATATAAATAATCAAGAGAGTATAGAGAATACACACACGTATATATAGCATGCATGTATTTTTCCTCCCTTCAAATAACTTCCAAATTCATATATATAATCCCATCTTTTCCCTCACTTACTCCCTCTCTGTCTTTGTCTTTCTCTCTCTCTCTGTCTCCTTTGCCTCTCTCTGTCTTTCTGTCTCTGTCTCTCTGTCACTGTCTCTCCTTCATCATCATCATCTTCTTCTTCTTCTTCTTCTTCTTCTTCTTCTTCTTCTTCTTCTTCTTCTTCTTCTTCTTCTTCTTCTTCTTCTTCTTCTTATCTCTGTCTCTCTCTCCTCTCTCTTCTCTCTTCCCCCTCTCCTTTTCCCCCCATTATTCCTCTGGACTTCCTGCCACCTGCTCCCCAAGACTTCCCTGGTCCACCCAGTAAAATGCATTTCTAGCCCATTTAGGTTAAATCAAACTGGCTTTTTGAAGAGATACCTCTTTCAGCTTTGGACTGTCAATTCATGCAGGCCTAGGTTGGATGAAATTTTAATGATATTTCTCTTTGGCTTTTGTGATTGTTATGTTGTTGCTTGCCTTTTTAAATCTCCTCACTTGAGCATATGTGAGAGGTAGGCTCCTCATCAAATTTTCATGACATCATCTTAATCAGAAATCTTGATTTTTTTTCTTATCATAAGCCTGTGTTGGCAAATTTCTGACTGTCATGTAATACATCTGGTTATAAACTATTTTAAGGTGAAGACTTCATATTCTTTTAATCATGTAAATTTCTACAACCTTTCTTTTTACCCACCCAAACCCTTTTGTAGTACATGATTTCAACTCACAAAACTAATTATTATAGTCAGAATCCCAGTTTTCTGTTCTCACTAAGCAGATTAAAAATCTGCATCTGTAGCCTACTGTGTGTGTATATGTTTATTTAAAGGTATTGAATATATCATTTCATGTTTTCACTTTTGAAACAAAGATATGTTAATTGATTAGTGTCAAGGTAAAAGAAAGAAAAGTTTCTTGTCTTCCTGGCCCAGAACATAATGAATGTTGAAATGAAAAGTGTGCTAGGGGAGGAGATTTCATTCTTATGGTTAGTCAGACTGTCAAGAAGGCAAAAAAAGAAATACTTCTTAAGTCTGTTGGTTTTCCTCCCCAGGGGAAAATGATGATTCAGAGCTTCATCACACCTTAGGATATAAAATTAGCTTGACCACCAAAAGGACCTGTCCTTTTTAATTCTATCCACACAAGGAAGTTAAAATGCTGTGTTTTTTTTATAATATATCCCATAATAAATCTTTTCCATGAAGTATTCAGAGATACTTTGGGAACCTTTTTTATGACCAACTATAATTTGTTCAAATGGATTAAGGAAAAAAAAAACTTAAAAAGCAATGCTGATGATCTGTTTATAAATCTCTTAAAGAACATACAAAAGGTAATAGCACAGATTTGAGGGGCCTCATGGGATGGTGGACAGAGTGCTGGATTAAGATCAGAGGAGCTATTTCTTCATCTCTGTCTTGTCTGTCCCTGGTCACTGTGTTTGACCTGTAGGGCCTTTGGTTCCTGTTTGGTAAGAGGAGGTAATTAGAGAAGGTGATCTCTCTCACTCTAATCCCTCCTTGCTGAGTGACCTTATGTGAACTCACCATGATCTATTAGGACTCAACCCAATTCTAGTGGCTTCCCCTCTAAAATCCTGGAGTTGAGAAGATGCAGCATCCATATGAACTGACCTTCCTTTCAAAGTAATAAGAATTTGTGTAGAAATTGAGATTATGAGCATCTTAAAATTAGTATTCACCAAAAATGGGTGATCATTGGATATCTTAATGATATCACGGAAAAAGCACAGAACTTGGAGGCAGAAAACCTGAGTTCAAGCTACAAATTCATCACCTAAGTGTTATGTAACTTAAACTGCTTACCCTCTCTCCACCTCAGTTTCTTTTTCTGCAAAATGGCATAATTATATGCTTCACATTATCTTTTTTTAAGGATAAGACAAGATATATATGTTGAGTGCTTTGTAACTATGGAATAATAAATTTGGTTTTGGTCCAGATCCAATGTAGAAACTCCCTCTATGGATGCAGATCAGCAGTCCATAGTTGTTCAGAGAGCTGCTTGGGACACTGAAAGCTTAAATGACTTTCCCACAACTACACAAGCACTCTGTTTCAGCAATATAGACCAGGAGTGAGCTAGAACTAGTTTTAACTGGCTCCTTAGAACAGATTGATATATATTTTCATTTTAATATTTACTTCTCACAAATCAGCAAATTCTTCAAATCAGGGCTTGATTTATTGTTCTGTTGATTGGACTTTTAAAAAGTGATGGAGAAAATATTCATCATAAAGATTAAAATTAAAAGTGTATGTGCATGCATGTGTGTAAATGAATATGTATTTGGATATATTTAAGTGTGTGTATATGTATATGTGTTTATGCATTTTATATGTGTATATATGCATAGATGTATAAACAGATATGTACACCCATATGCATATATGCATATACATGCACACACACATGTATAATACACATACACATATTTGTTGACAAACATATACTTGCGCACCTATGATCTGTACCCAGGTACCCCAGGTCTTCCTAACTCTAAGGATAATTGTCTACCCACCACTTAATGCTTCTTATCAAAGTGCTATGTGTATATTAATAATAATAGTGTTTTAAGATAAAATGGTTCTTTTTTTGGCTGAAATAGCAATTTGATAAAGAAAATGGAGTTCATTTGTATATTACTCATTCATGTATGCCTGATCTAAATGTAGTCACTAGATAGGTAACTAACATTATACTCAATTAGTACTTGAAATAAAGGAAAAATGTCCTCAGCAACCCAGAGTAACATTGCTGTTTTGTTACATTTAAATAAGGTACTCTTAATATTGCAACTGGCAAAAGCCTTGTTTCCTTCTTTAATGGCTCTATGACTAATCGATTTGAGTGCCCACTGGTATAGATCCCAGAGCTGGTGAGGATGGTGTCCAAGAGGATACATCTGGTGTGAGCTGAGCCATTTCCAGGTCTGATCAACCACCTTTGATGTCCACCCAATTCACCAAAATCTCACCTGTGACTCCAACAAGTTGTAGCATGTGGTAAACTGTATCACCATATGGGCTAAACCAGATTGCAGATAACCTACAGTCTTCACCTGTAAATGAGTTAGAAAAAAGTCCACCTCCAAGCATATGGAGACTTTCCCCAGTAGAATGGGCAGATGAGAACAAATTTGTTCCAATGGCCATGAAGGCAGCTGAAGCAGGCATTATGGAGTGCTTAGAGCTTGCTCAGGCATTGAAGATGCCAAGATGCCACTGCATCCTGGGCCACTGCAAGTCATCTTAATTTTTGTCTTGGAATTCAATGACTCAGGAAGCTATGGTGAGGCTGATAACTTTATGGAACTTTGTTTCACTTAAATAAAATTCACACAGAATTCAACACATCACCAGTGAAGTCATTGGTCCTCTTCAAAAATTAAGGATAAACAACAATATATTTCATACCATTGTTGCTTTCTTATCTTGTGTAGATCTGTTCATTTTCTTCAATAAGTTCTTAATATGGGGTTTATTCATCAGCCTGGAGGCCTTCTAACATGTATTTTAGCATTATTAGGAGAATGAGTACCTGTCTATTCTCTAATATCCTGCAGTTCAGTTGTGTAACTGGTCCATCTCCTTTTCTAACCCTATTTTTTATGCCAGCTCTCATGTTTCATCTTGCCCTAAATCACCATGTATATTGCATTCTGTGTGCAGACAATGGATGCCACCATCCAGTTCTCCCTTGCCCTCTGTGTGAACCTGCATTTGTATTCTTCAGAGATTATTGAGTTCCGTGACTGGCAGCCATAGAGAATAACCATATTAGTGTTAAAAAAATGAGAAAAGATTGCAGTGATTGAAAGCACTAAAGAGTTTACAAAATGCAATCCAATCTGCTCTCTTCTTCGTACTCAATTCTATGACCAGCTACTTGTTCATCTGCACTGTCTGTCCATCCATCCATCCATGTACTTATAGATCAATTCAATCAGTTGGCCATCCAAGTACCTATAGGGTAACTGACATTCTTCATCTACATTGTCTTACCTCTGTGAATTGTAAAGTGGAATTCTGAAGTGGGTAAGCATCTCATTTAGGAGTCTCTTCAAGTTAATGATTTCTCTAATCACAAAATGAGAGTGGGACTATGGGAGAACAAATTGGAAATAATGGAGGGGAAAAGCATAATGAATGTCAAGTAAGAATGGGAGTTAACCTAATAGAGTCAAGGAAAGCATGCAACTAAAAAGCATTCCCATGGTAGGGATGTAAGTCTGTGGCAAGAACAAGAACCATATAATATGTTTACTCTGAGTAATGGGGTATGGGGGGGTGGGAAATATACGTATTAGAAAATCAACTTAAATGAAAAGAATTGTAGCTCCATGAGAGGGTATATATGAGTTGCAGAAGGTATGTACCCTTTAGAGAGGTAGGGAGACATGAATATATTAGATAGAATAGCCATGCCATTGTTGTGATTAGTAAGCATGGTAAGGGTTGGGAAGGAGGGTGTAGGATAAGGCTGTTTGATATAGGATGATTTCCTTCATACCACACTGTTTGTTTGAATTGGTTCCTGCATAAATTTTAGTAAGAATGAGGAATAGTGGGGGGAAAAAGAAAATTAGAGAATATCTACACATATTATAACATGGAAATGCAATATGGTAGCTAGTTTCAAATCAGGACTCCAGAAATCATGCCTCTATGAGGGATACACAAAAAATAAAAGAAGAAAAAATTAAAGGTGTAGTCCATGAAATTGGGGACAGAATTCCACATTCTCTGCGGCAAAATTGAAAGAGAAAAAGAAGGGCCAGAGAATGAAAAAATATTGGAAAAGTGAACAGAAGAATACCATTTAAAATAAGAGATTCGAGAAAGCTCATTATTAACTAGTTAGGGAGAGGGAAGGGTCATAAGATGGAGAAAGGGAAGGAAGGAAGAAAGGAAGAAAAAGAGGGAGAAAGTTAGTAAAGGTATCAGTATTCTAATCTGAATGTTCATTCAAGCCACATCCAGAACATGGGAAGCCTTCAGGGTGAATTCATAGGAGAGTCTATAATTCTCTAAATAGGAATGAAATATGAGGGATCAAATTAGAAAAAAAAGTCAAGATTGAACTGAGCATTCCTTTTATCCTTAACACCTGGTATAATAGTAATTTTAGTAGTAGAGTTAGTGTTCGAGGACCTTTATGCTGGGGAAGAAAGATGGATATGTTGACCTTGAAATAATGGTGGCACATCCTACTGGTTCCATTCTTAATTTTCAATACCTTGATAGATGCATGATCTCTTTGACAGGAGAACCCCCACTAATGATACAGATTTTAATCTATCCACAGATTTTTATCACATCTTGTGTGATCTTTATTTCCTTCACAGAGTTATGTGAACTATGATAGACTTAGCTCATCTCAGCAATATGATGATCTAAGACAGTTCCAAAAGACTCATGATAGAAAATGCTATCCACATCCAGAAAAAGAAGTATGGAATCTGAATGCAAATTGAAGCATATTATTTTCACTTAATTTTATTTTCTTTCTTGAGATTTTTCCCATTTGTTCTTATTCTTCTTTCACAACATGACTAATGTGGAAATATGTTTAACATGATTGTACATGTGTAACTGATATCAGATTTGCATGCCATCTTGGGTGGGGGAGAGGGAGGGAGAAAAAAGTTTGGAACTCAAAGTCTTTTAAAAGTGAATGTTGAACTATCTTTACATGCAATTGGAAAAAAATATATATACTATTATGTAGGAAAAATGAAGTTCCAATTAAGGAAGTCTATAATTTTCTAGACTCTGATATCATCTGTATGATATCCTCTTTAAAAAAGACCATTTAGAGAGATTTCTTATTTTATTGGGAATAAGTGAAGGCCATCCATTCCCCCATGGCATTGGCAAACACCTTTTGCTCAGCATATGCCTGCCTATTGCATGCTTTCCTTGGTACTCAATCAGAAAAGAGTAGAACAAAGTTATATCTCTCTGGTTGTAACTTTTAAAGAATATTTATATGATCCTAAAAGTATTCATGACAGAAACTTTGTTGAATAAGAAGTCTCAATACTTTATTTTGTTCTGTGGGGTAGGTCAACTTGTTTGTCACTGTTGCTGTTTTTATTGGTTTAAATAATAAAATTTAATATTTTATTCTCTATACTTTTCAGCCATGATCTGCTGTAGAAAATTATCAGTTACAATTTGTTCTCATTTCATATTTGTATCAAGGTCATCTGTCATACATGTTAGTATGCCATACCCATAAAGATTTTTATTGGTTGCTCCAGTTACCTTTTTTTAAAGCATAGATATGGGCCTTATACCACTGTTCCCACCTTCATCTTTTGGAATTTTCCCCTCTTAGGCAAAATTTGAAATTTTTGTCTACTTATGTCTCTTCAGAACTGCATCACGTCCAGCCATGATTTTATTGCTTTTTACATGGTCAGTTCCATACATACTTCCCTCCTTATGCATTCAGAAAACAAAATTCTTACTCTGTTGTTACTGATATTGAGAAGAGAGTTCTGTAAAAATATTGGTAAATTTCTCATATTTGCATCTATTGGTGGACCTCTTTTAATTTTCAATCATCAATTTCCTTCAAATTATCTGACTCTTTGATACTCATGTCAAGTTTTCTAACAATTTGTTCCCTTTTCCACTATGTTTATATTTTCACTTATTCTAGATTTGCCTTCTTTTCTTCATCTGTAAAATGGAGATAATTATAGTACCTATCTCTCAGGGTTTTTCTGTGGTTAAAATGAGATAATAATTTAAAAATGCTTAGCACCCTGCCTGGTACATCACAAGCCCTATATAAATGTTAATGAATAATAATGATAATTTCAAATTAATAATAATCCTAATATGGCTGTGGAAGTGTTATTTTTGAAGAACTCTTTCTAGTTTATGATCAACAAACAATAAACATATTGGCATCTTATAAATATTACATCACACTCAACTGTGTGATGTAAAGATATGGTCTGCAGATGTGTATGACTTTTTTCTCATCCCTATAAAAATCTTTGTGAAAATAATGTGTACACCCCAGTAGGTATCTCGCATGAAATATGAGACATAGACCATATTTTTATTGTTCTTTTACTAACCATTTTTTTGTTTTCGTTTTTGTTACAATGTGCTCCATTTCCTTCTTAATTATTTGGTATTTTCTCTTTAAAACATATATATCATAAACCAGCTCCTTAATATTCTCAGTTTGTGTAGATTATAGAATGAACTTCTGCTCTATTTAGTCAGTTCCAAGTTCTGTGGCTGACATCATTTTCTTAAGCATCTAAGAACCATAAGACCAAGCTCTTCTTTTGGAAAAGTAGGATGTTGTATCATAAAGAAGGTTGGCCTTGGAGTTGGCAGTCCTGAGAGCAAACCCTGGCTCTGACACTTAGAAGCTACATGGTTATGGCCACATCATTGAGCCAGTTTCATCGTCTTTATAATGGAACAGCATAGTTTTTAAATAAGCATTTTCAGTAAATGCTAAATCACTATCCATGTAATCAATTATTCTCATAAGGTAGAAAAGGCAACTACCAATTTAAGAACAATATCTATTAAATGATTGCAATGAATCCATCACATTCAGATTTGAGTGACTCAGTTTCTTGATCTGTAAGATAGAAATAATGAGGCCTTTCCTAAATACTTCAAAAGACTGTTTGAATATTCAAATACAAGAATGAAGAAAAAAAAAACATGAGTTTACTTGAGTAGTTCATATGGAAGTGGGAACTTCTGTTTGCCAATGAGCCAAGGTTATATACCTCACCAGGAGAAAGAAGACCTGGTCCCCCAAAGAAGAGTCTAGCTCCTTAATGGTTTTTTCTGCTTCTCCACTGAAGGCAGGGAAAAGTGTCATGGGTACTATTTTCCTGCTTTATGGAATTTTAGTTATAATGCCTGCATTTAAATCCCAGTTCTGCTGAGTCATATTTGTGTGACTTTTGAATAAATCACTTCTCACTCTTAGTTCAGTATTCTTACCTATCTGCAAAACAGAGAATTTGGACTAGATAATCTCTAAGGTTACCCTCAGCTCTAAATGCAATAGTCAGTATAGACTCTGTGAATGTGACCTTATAACAATGCCTGATATGCCCCTGATCATTTTCCTGCTCATTGTTATTTCTAGAATTTACTGTACTTCAATCTCCTGTTGCTTAACTATTTTTAAAATTAACAACTATTCACATATCTTCAAGCCTGGGATTTGGGTCTGTTGGATCCCCACTTTGATCTGTTTGTTAAAGTTACTTAATATCACTGTTCCCCAGTTTCCCCAACTGTAAAGGAGGGGGTTAGGATAGCCAGCTTCTAAGATCACTTCTAATTCTAAATTAAATAGTATATTCCTATCAATTAGATTTATTGAAAGAATGAAAGAGGGAAATGATTGGAAAGAAACTAAACGCCATAGTGCAGTAAGCAATGCACAGACTGGTTCAGGGTCTGCTCTTGAAAACGTCTTCTGTGGGGAAGAAGGGCAATGGACCAATAGGCTAATGGTGGTTCCCTGGCCATGCCTGACACTTACACTGCTCTCTTGGTGGCAGACAGCCATTGCCATAAAAAATAAAAAGTGACACTAGGTGGGGACGTAACATTTTCATATGCTTGAATAAAAAAAATCTCGCTGTGAAAATTCCCTGGCTGTCAGAAACTCGGTGACTTTGGACTGTTCACAGATTTAATTATGTCACTTAAAGGTTCCTTTAATTAGGAGCAAATCCTAAATGAACGGGGGTGGGGATTAGGGGGGAGGGGAGAAGAAATAAACATCTCCAGATGCCTAGTGTTATACTATAAATTCTGTAGCTGTTAGACTGCAGTCATTTAAAGCTTTCCTAACTCAGCCATTATTAGTTTCCAAAAATAAAATAAAATTAAGTGAAATAAATTTAAAGTTGGCTGTGAATGAAGACCAAGAGTTAAACATATTTTTAAAGAAAAACAAGTGACCAGTAGAAATCCATGAATCCTGGAGGTCTTTTTTGTTTACTTTTGTCTGTTGTATCTGTGGGTGATAACTCAGGTGCCATTTTAGTCACCAAGTTGATTGAGTTACAATTAGTTTAAAAAATTGGACATTATAGCTATTTTTTAAAAAGCTCATAATAGCTAGCATCAGTATAGTGTTTTTTGCTTTACAAAATACTTTACAAATATCATGCCATTTTGTATTAACCCTAGTTAATAGGTACTATTATTACCCCCATTTTACAGATGCTGAAACTGAGGACAGCAGAGATTAAGTGACTTGCCCAGGAGCACATCACTAGTGAGCTGATAAGTTCCTATTCAAATTCAAATCTTCCTGATTCCAGGTCTTTTACATTGTGCCACCTAGGTCTGATATACATATACATGTATGTAAACACATCTAAATACACATAAATGTATATATACGCACATATATACACATGTGTATATATGTATGCTTATATGTTTGTACATACATACATGTGATATATAGATAGATGCATCATACATTTGTCCATATATAGTATTTATGCATATGTTTGTCGTATGTATCTATGTATGTATGAAGATAGACAGATAGATAGATACATAGATAGATAAATAGATAGATAGATAGAATGAAAGGCATTATTGCAAAGTGGATAAAAGCCTGGCCTTGGTGTCTGGAGACAAGTGCTTGCATACTATTTGTAACAAATATGGGCTGTTACTTAAATACCCTTTCAGTTTTCCCCAGGAAAAAAAATTCTAGAATGACTAATTGCCAGTATCATTTGAGATGAGAAGAGAATTTGTACTTTCTCCCCCTCTACACCTAAGGAATTGGTGCAGTCTATAGAGTTCTGGGTCTGGAGTCAGGAAGACTCATCTTCCTGAGCTAAAATCTGGCTTCAGTCACTTACTAGCTATGTGACCCTGGGGAAGTCACTTAACCCCATTTGCTTTAGTTTCTTCATCTGTAAAATGAATTGGAGAAAGAAATGGCAAACTATAGGGTCACAAAGAGTCAGACATGAATGAAATTACTGAACAACAACAAGAAGTATGTAATTACAGAGGTAGATGAAAAAAAAGTTCACCAAACACTCACACACAACCCAAAACCCTGATATGGTTGATGCTGTTCTTCATAAACTACTTAATGTGGAAGCGTCATCTCCAGGTCACTATAATATTTTGTTTCTTTGTCAATATGACAGGTACTAAAAACAAGAGCTAACATTTATGCACATACACACATAAACACTCTCTCCGTATATACATATATATGTGTGTGTGTGTGTGTGTGTGTGTGTGTGTGTGTGTGTGTGTGTGTGTATACATATAGAGAGAGAGATATAGAGATAGAGATACATAGACAGATATGTATATATAAGTATACATGTACATATACATATATATATATATATATATATATATATATATATATATATATATATATATATATATATATATATATATATGTTTGAAAATCCTTTATCTCATTTGGTCCTTATAATAACCCTGTAAAATAAGCACTGTTATTACTATTTTCATTTTACAGATGAGGAAACTGATTCTGGCACAGAGGTTAAGTGAGTTACCCAGGGACACACAGCTACTAGGCATCTGAGGCCAGATATGAACTCTGGTCTTTCCTAACTCCAGGCCCAGGGCTTTATCCACTATGGGCGCAGTAGAGAGTATGGAGACTACGAGGTCTATGTTCAATTCTCACCTCTTATGTTTACAAGCTATGTATTACTCTGGGCCAGTCACTTTATGGCTTAGTGCCCCCAAACAACTAACTCTTCATAAATCTAATACTTGATGTTGCTTATTGAGTTTCAAGTTTTAATTGCTTTGCAAAAATGTTTGAAATTACTAGAAACGTAAATGATAACTAGCCTCAAATCTAGTGTTAGTGACCAAGGCAAAGCTACCAAATCAATCAAAAGTACTTAGGAAGGAGAGGGGAATCCTTGAGACATTGGTACCACTTAAAAACTGCCCATTAGTTTACTTCAATACTTTTGGCCATTACTTCTTCTCCAGAAAGCATTTCCTGCATGGTGCTGGATTGGTTGGTAAATCCTACAAAAGACTTGTTTTTCTCTCCTGAATGCTAAAATCTCATATCTATCTACATCCTAAAAAATATACAGTGGCACCTTAGGACCTAGGATGAAAAGGAACCATAGATTTAGGACAAGATGGGACTCTTGGTATCATCTGCTCCATCCTCCTCATTCAAACCACGTCCCAAGTCAGAACTTGACCTCAGGTTCTCTGATTCCAAAGCAGATGCTATCATGGGTCAATTTAAAGTTCCCAACTTTAAGTATGGGAGTCTATATTCTGCTCCTTTATTATGAGGTGGTGGGTGGTATACATATGTTCAACCATTAAAATATATCACATTAACTCAACAGCATAGTCCTTGGTTATGTGATTTTTTATGGCCATCTAAGATATCATATCTGATCTTGTTAAAGGAAAACCTTACTAAATTCTTACCAATTAATAATTAGTTAAAATGGCCGGGTCTCAACAGTTCAAAGTACCTTTTGTTAGTCATATGTTTCAGTTTGGTAGAGACAGACTCACTGGATAGGCTGGCCATCTCTACCCCATCCCCTTTTCTTTTTGAGGTAAGCTATACAACTGAGATAATATTAACTTAGGGCCATGGTTTTAGAGGCCAGCACACTTTTTCATTTATATTGGGGGGATGGGTAGTCTTTGTTCAAGTACAGATGAATTACCTCATTTAAACCCTTACAAAATAATGGTTTTGACTATGTATGTATTCATTAGATCCAGATGTTACATTGTTAAGTGTCTGCGGTTGTTTTCACGGCTGATTGGTGAAAGCCCATGATATCTAGCTGGCCCTAGACCCCCAATATGCTTCATTCTACCAATCTTCCTGTTTTACTGCCTTACCCCTGGTGCTGCTGCTTCTGCTGCTGCTGCTTTGGCTGCTGCTGCTGCAAAGCCCACCTGAGGCTATAAGGCCCTCATAGCAAGACCTCATTATGTCTCACTGGACCTAGACTCCTAATCATGCTTCTCACTGTCACATCTTGCCATGGAGACATGATTGTGGTTTGGTGAAAGCCCACTATGACTAGCTGGCCACAGATCTCCAACTAACTCCAGCCATCTTTTTTTCCCTGCAATGTTCTATATATTTACCCTGCTCATTCTTTCTCCTTTACTTCTCTCTCTCTCTCTCTCTCTCTCTCTCTCTCTCTCTCTCTCACACACACACACACACACACACACACACACACACACACACACTTTCCCCACCACAGTAGAAATCAAAACAACACTACAATTACTTCCATATAGCACATGACAATTCACCACCTCATTGTTCCATGCTGCATTCCTGTGACTTCTCAGGCCGAAACACATTTCTTTAGCAAGTCCCCTCCATGAGTTGACTCTTGTTAATGCAAATGTAAACACTTGGAGAAACACAGATTAAGTCTCCTCTGTATTTCAATCCCCATCATTAGCACAGTGCCTCCTGGCACACTGAACTTAATAAATACCTTTTAATTTATTCATTCATTCATTCTCTCAGCAAGAGTTTGTGAATCAGATTTTACTCATTGGTATAGAAGGGTAGATTTATGATAATTTTTGCTAGAGATAATGGAGCAACAGGGAGTATTCAAGGCCAGGTTATCACAGGGTGTCAGGAAATGTTATGATGTGTATAGGATGAAAGAATTCGGGTCAGGAGTCCTATTAGTCAGTATCTGGAATCTCATGTTTAATTCTAAGAGAATAACATTGAAGAATACATCAATGAGGTAGCGGATGACCCGAGTGATTAAGGGACTGAAGGATAACACAGGAGGTTAATTAAATGGCAATTACTTTTTTTTACCAAAAAATATCATTGATAATCATTTCAAGGGCCAAGCCACCATTTATGTCATAAAGGCATGGCAACATCAATACAAAGTAATGCCAGACAGTAAGATTCATGCTTTGTGACAGAGGACAGCAGGTTCAAAGATATGAATGCTTAAATGTTGGCCACTTGGATTTTGCTGGCACTGCTTGGCTTATCATTCCTTCCAAAGTGCTTTAACATGTTTTTAAATGAATGTAGGGTGCCGGGGGGCAGAGCCAAGATGGCAGCTGGAAAGCAGGGACTAGTGTGAACTCCCCACTGAGTCCCTCCAAAAACCTATAAAAAATGGCTCTGAACCAATTCTAGAACTGTAGAACCCACAAAACAGCAGAGGGAAGTAGGGCTCCAGCCCAGGACAGCCTGGTCTCTGGGTGAGGTCTATCACACATGGAACTGGGAGCTGGGAATGGAGCAGAGCGGAGCAGAGCCCAGCGTGAGCAGCACAGACCAACCAGACCAGGAGCCAGGTAGAGCATGCCCTAGCACCCTGAATCAGTGAGCTGTGGCAGTTACCAGACTTCCCAACCCACAAACACCAACGACAACAGAGAAGGTTAGTGGGAAAAGCTACGGGAGTGGAAGGAGTTCGGCCACCGCCCCCGGGGCAGTGGAGGTGGGGCAGCTACAGCTGCTATTGCTTCTGGTCCCAGGCCCACCTGGTGGGAGGAATTAAGTGGTGGATCACAGCAGGAGTGCACAGCTTGCTGAAGATCTAAGCCGAGTCCGGGTTGGGGGGTCTTGGGGAAGGAGGAATGCTGGTGTGGCAGAGCTAGCGCATCTCCCCCAAACGTGGAACATAGAACTCTTTAGTCTACAAGTAGTCATACCCTGCTGAAAAACTCAAGGGTCAAGTTAGTTGGTTGGGAATATAGCTAGGCAGCGAAAACACACCCAAATTCAGTCTCAGACTTTGGATTCTTTCTTTGATGATAAAGAAGACCAAAACATACAGCCTAAAGAAGTCAACAAAGTTCAAGAGCCTACACCTAAAGCCTCCAAGAAAAACATGAACTGGTCCCAGGCCATGGAAGAGCTCAAAAAGGATTTGGAAAAGCAAGTTAGAGAAGTAGAGGAAAAATTGGGAAGAGAAATCAGAAGGATGTGAGAAAACCATGAAAAACAAGTCAATGACTTGCTAAAGGAGAAACAAAAAAAAATACTAAAAAATACACTGAAGAAAACAAAACCTTAAAAAATAGACTAACTCAAATGTCAAAAGAGCTCCAAAAAGCCAATGAGGAGAAAAATGCCTTGAAAGGCAGAATTAGCCAAATGGAAGAGGAGGTCCAAAAGACCACTGAACAAAATACTACCTTAAAAACTGGATTGGAGCAGGTAGAAGCTAGTGACTTTATGATAAATCAAGATATTATAAAACAGAACCAATGGAATGAAAAAGTGGAAGACAATGTGAAATATCTCATTGGAAAAAAAAAAAAAAACACTGACCTGGAAAACAGAATGAGGAGAGACAATTTAAAATTATTGGACTCACTGAAAGCCATGATCAAAAAAAGAGCCTAGATATCATCTTTCAAGAAATTTCAAGAAGAATTGCCATGATATTCTAGAGTCAGAGGGTAAAATAGAAATTGAAAGAATCCACCGGTCTCCTCCTGAAAAAGATACCAAAAAGAAAACTCCTAGGAAAATTGTTGCTAAATTCCAGAGCTCCCAGATCATGGAGAAAATACTACAAGCAGCCAGAAAGAAACAAATTGAGTATTGTGGAAACACAATCAGGATAATACAAGATTTAGCAGCTTCTGCATTAAGGGATTAAAGGGCTTGAAATATGATATTCTGGAGGTCAGTGGAGCTAGGATTAAAACCAAGAATCACCTACCCAGCAAAGCTGAGTATCATGCTCCAAGGCAAAATATGGATTTTCAATAAAATAGAGGACTTTAAAGTTTTCTCAGTGAAAAGACCAGAGCTGAATAAAAAATCTGACTTTCAAACACCAGAATCAAAGAAGCATGAAAAGGTAATCAAGAAAGAGAAATCTTAAGGGACTTACAAAATTTGAACTGTTTTGTTTACTTTCCTACATGAAAGATGATGTATATAATTCATGAGACCTCAGTATTAGGGTAGCTGAAGGGAATATATGTATATATATATATATATATATATATATATATATACACACACACACACATATGTGTGTACATATATATACACATATGTATATGTATGTTTGAGTTGAATATGAAGGTAAGTTGAATATGAAGGGATGATATCTAAAAAATAGAATCAAATTGAGGGTTGAGAGAGGAATATGTTGAGAGAGGGATAAAGGGAGAGATAGAATGGGGTAAATTATCTCACATAAAAGTGGCAAGAAAAAGCAGTTCTGTTGGGAGGAAAGAGGGGGCAGGTGAGGGGGAATGAGTGATTTGACCTGAGGAAGGAATAACATACACACTCAATTGGGTATCTTATCCCCAGGAAAGAAGGAGGAAGGAGATAAAAAAGGGGGGATGATAGAAGGGAGGGCAGATAGGGAGAGGAGGTAATCAAAAGCAAATACTTTTGAAAAGGGACAGGGTCAAGGGAGAAAACTGGATAAATGGGGATAGGATAGGAAGGAACAAAATATAGTTAGTCTTTCAGAACATGGGTATTGTGTAAGGGTTTTGAATAGTGATGTGCATGTGGCCTATGCGGAATTGCTTGCCTTCTTAGGGAGGGTGAGGGGTGAGGGAAGAGGGGAGAGAATTTGGAACTAAAAGTTTTAAAAGCAGATGTTTATAAAAAGTTTTTGCATGAAACTAGGAATTAAGATATGCAGGCAATGCGGCATAAAAATCTATCTTGTCCTACTAGAAAGTAAGGGAAAAAGGGAGGGGGGAAGGGAGGTGACAGAAGGGAAGGTTGACTGGGTTTAGAATATATGCCATCTTGGAGTGGGCGTGGGAGGGGAGGAATAGGGAGAAAATTTGTAATTGAAACTCTTGTGAAAATTAATGTTGAAAACTAAAATATTAAATAAATAAATAATGTGTTTGTAAAAAAATAAGAAGGAAGAAAAATGTGTTTTTGCATTTCACATGAAGAGGATACATAGAAACAACAGTGTGCAAAGGTGGAAGAAAATATGGAAGAATCCTATCAATATCTGGACTTGGTAAATGAATTGGTTGAGAAATACTTTAAGCTCTCTAGGAACACAAAAATAAAGATATAAGGAAAGAGGTGAGAAGGATATAAAGTTAGAGGAGAGGTGGGGAGGGAGTGCTCAACAACAAAATAAGTATCTGCTTTTACTTTTTTTTTAATAAAAGAGAGTAGAGAGATTAAAAGCAGGTAGGAAACAGACTTTATGGAGGGTATGTATTTGGTGAGGAGAGTCATCAGAGGGAAAAAAAAACAACCAATGTAAGTTTAGATGACTAGTATTGAGGAGATTCTTCTTCTTTCTCCACCCGCTTTTTTTCCTGAGAAAGGAAAGTTAAGAATGAAAGAGAAAAAATAAAGGCTACAAAAGGAAAATTTCCATGATAGAAATTTGTGGTTCCATGGATGACCTACTTCCTCTAGTCAAAAGTACTTGATTTCTCTTGGATCACACTGAATTATTTGAATTACTGATTACTCTGTATGAACTCCAGGTCTCCCAGGCCAACGATGTGATCTGGTAGCTAAGACAATACAGATTCCCCAGATTCAAAACAAACATAGAATTCCGGTACTTACGTCCTCTATATAGACCAAATATTTATGAACACCTGGAAGGACCGATGGTTTAGTCAACATAAAGTACTCCTTCCATTGACTTCTTCACTTAACTCTGTTTGCCTAAGTTTCCTCATCTGTAAAATAAGCTTGAGAAGGAAATGGAAAACCACTCAAGTAACCTTGACAAGAAAATGCCAAATGGAGTCACAAAGAGCATGATGTGATGAAATGACTGAACCACTATGACTTAGAGATAAATCTAGGAAGTCATCTAAAGCATAGAGGTTAGGTAATTTGCCTATGATGACTCAGCTCAGCTTCTAAGTGTACCAGATTGTATTAGAAGCCTGCTTCTAAGGCAGTAATCTACATACCACTCCATCATGTCTCTACTGTTTTCTAAACTTTTAAATGCTTTAAATTTTACAAAGCATTTCTGTCACAACAACCCTGTCAGGTAGATACTAGTGATCTGGGCTCAGAGTGAAATGTTAGGAAACAAGCTGTGGGATTACATTGGGGAAACCAGGAAGTTCTTCCACTGATTCTACTTTCTAATGAAAAAAACTGATTTATTGATACATGTTCTTCTGGAAGTACTGAAGATCTCTGAATTATAAAATGCTGTTGTGTCTGAACAACAAAAATTTTTGTGGAACCCAATGAAAAATAGATATATACAGGTGTTTGTGCCTTGGTGGTACCACATGACTAATAACGCATATGGTAAATTGTGTGCAGAAAGTATAATCCAGGAAATATGTGAACAAAAAATGAGATAGGTGAATCAAGTAGCAAAGATAAAGGATAACAGAGGGTCACCTGCCATGCTACATATTAACTAGGATTTTTGAAGATGTAGAGGAAGTCCTCCAACAAAATTGGCATGCAGTTAAGGAATACTTGAATGCTAACTATGCCTCACACACTGTATGAAGTTCTGAGAGTACACAGAAAGTGAGAAACACAGTCCCTCCCCTCAAAATGTTCACATTATAATGGCAGATACAACAAGAATATCAAATGTTTCATGTAATATATAGTGTTGATTTAATTTAACCTCACAGGACAAAATGGCAGTGATGGTAGAAAAGGCAATGGAAAGCTCCCTAAAG
Organism: Trichosurus vulpecula; assembly: GCF_011100635.1. Lineage (NCBI taxonomy): Eukaryota > Metazoa > Chordata > Mammalia > Diprotodontia > Phalangeridae > Trichosurus > Trichosurus vulpecula. The sequence continues at coordinate 134,948,499 of NC_050578.1, read as the reverse complement.
AAGATGAGAAACCTTTGAGGAATAGATTATGGGAAGACAGGGTATATTCATCATGTCTGGGATTTTAAGACTGTAGACAATAGATGGATCTAACTAGAGTTTTTATTGAATGTTATATAAACCACACGGATATATTCACTCATGCCTGTGAACATTGCTAGGCTACTTATCTTTGTGCATTAGGCTTCTCTCTTCATGTGAACAGAGTACAGAACTCTACATACAAAAATATTCTCAGAAGGCAGCTTCTACTCACAAAAATATCTCACAAACCTCAGGGATTAAAAGATTTTATGGTGTTAGAAAAAAAGAAACTGGAGCCCCTTACAAATGAACCAAGGTTTGGAAGCATTGCTTCATAAATAAGGGATACACTTCTTCCTACCACATCTCTTTTCCTCCAATCCAAAGGGCCTGCTCTCATGGATTAGTATCATGTGAATAGGACTCCTAAAAATATGCATGGATTAGTCAAATTCTATTTAACATTTATTGTCCTTAAATAGTACCTCACCCAATAATATTATATAATCTCCATATGCAGAGTTCTCAAAAACCTGTAACTCTTTCTAATTCCCTTTTGTCCTGCCCATGCATCATGACCCAACAGTGTTATTGTCATCCTTTATCACCAATCATTCTCCTCTACTACAAAACCGTTCCCCAGTCATCCTTCCACTCTACATATAGTTTTTATTCTGCAAATTGATCCCTATGTTTCTATTATACAGGTTACTTCCTTTGCAAGCCTTTCTTTTCGGATGAGCAGAAATTAAAAAAAAAAAAAACAACAACAAAAGTACTTGGCTAAATATGTGTTGATGGGTAGGGCTATGGATGTAGATTTGTTTGAAAGCGGAGTTGGAGTCCACCCTGCTTTTGACTACTGTTCCTATATTTCTGAAAAATATTATATATAATTTCTGCAGAGAACAGAACTATAGCATGTCACTTTGCAAAGTGCAACCAGTAGTCCATAGGAGGTGACGTAGAGACTATAGGATATTCTTGGAAGTGAATTCTTTTGACAAATCATAGGCAACCATAAAATATATGTTAACATATGTATTAGTAATTAAGATGGGCTTTTAGGGCTTATCCAATCAAGTGCTTTTGAAGAGTTTGGCCTTTGTTTCCTTGATTAAATTAGGAGTCCTTGAAAACCTCTTTGTCTCAAGGAAAAGCCTAGTTTACATGCATTCGATTGACATGTTTGTGACATCAGGGGCTTTTAGTCCACATGGGTTTAAGTTGTATTTTTGTGATACTCCTAGCTCACATGGGTGAGTCTCATGTGAGACTCACCTTTGACCCTTAACAAGATATATAAACCCAAATTTTGCCATTCTCCTTTGAGGTGCTTATTTCTGGAGGAGGGTTGGCGGGGGACTCAGGCAAGTGGCTCTAAGAGCCTCCTGGCTTATCAGCCTAGATGTTGATGGTTTCTTGGTAACAATGAATTGTTTTTGTTCTGTTTATAATGCATGTTTGTAATTGGTTTGTATTTTCTCTGAAGTTCAGGGTACTGGCTTTTCCCCCTGAACTAAGTGAATGATATTCATATGCTACATTGAAATGAGTTTGTTAACCCCCAATATCACTTTCCTTAGTAAAGTAGATTAAAAGATCCTGTGCTGACAGCATTCTTTTTGTTGGGCTTTTGCTGGTCTTTCACCCCAACAGCTACTGCTAGTCGAATTATTGCAAGAACATACAGTCCTGAAATTTAGCTGACCATTGAATATCTCGAAACAGTATTTCTTGTAACTCAAAAATGGATCTTTGTCACATATTAATCTCAGCATGGCCCAACTGAATTCATTATATTTTCTCTCCTTTTCCTAAATTCAATTACTATTGAAGGCACCACCATTTTGCCACTCACCCAGGTTTACACCCTTGGCATTATTCTAGACTCCTCACTCTTTCTCATTATCCACACACATCCCCCATCCAATCTGCTGTCAAAGACTGTTAATTTTACCTTCATAACATCTCAAAAATATGCCACCTTATCTCCTCTGGCACTATTATCATCCTAGGGCAGACTCTCACCCTCTATTGCTTGGAGTATCGTTAACAGTCTGCTACTTGGTGTACCTGCCTCAGGGATTATCATACTCCCTTCCATCTTCCACTCAGCCTTCAAAATGATCTTCTAAAAGCATACCTCTGACTCCATCTCTCTGTCTCTGCTCTCTGTCTCTGCTCTCTGTCTCTGTCTCTGTCTGTCTGCCTATCTGCCTGTCTCTCTCTCTCTCTCTCTCTCTCTTTCTGTCTTTCTCTATGTCTCTCTTTATCTGTCTCTGTCTGCCTCTCTGTCTCTTTCTCTCTCCCTATCTCACACACACACACACACACACACACACACACCCTAAAAACTACTAATAAAAGTCAGTGGCTCCTGTGCCAAATAATATTCCAAGAAATAAAGTCCTAGGTATGATTAAGTATTTTATTAGTCAGGATAACAATAAGTTGGGGTCACTGGTCTCTCTTGGTTATGAAAGACATCATCTGAGAGTCACAGGGTACTTTAAATCCAGGTGTGTCTTCCTTCTGATTGTCCTGACAGTGCATCATTGATAACCATAAGGGTATGCAAAGCATAGGCTTTCCAAGAAGACTGTTTTATGCAGAACTCACACAGAGTTAAGTATTCACATGGTAATCAGAAGAAGCACTACAAGGACACTCACAAGGTCTCTGTCAAGAACTTTGGAATTGATTGTGTGACATGGGAGACATTGGCACAGGAACCCTCAGCATGGCATTCCCACATCAGAGAAAGTGGTGTGCTCTATGAACAAAGCAGAATTGAAACATCCCAAAGGAAATGCAGGATGCACAAGTTTGGATTATCAACCCCAAATGTTCACACAGAATATTTGTGTCCAACCTGTGGTAGAGCATTCCATGCTCATATTGGCCTGATCAGCCACAGTAGGACACACTGAATCTTGACTCAGGTATAGTAATGTCATTTTGGTCCTCTTTGAGAACAAAGGACAACAACCAACCAACTAACATCACTGATAATTTCTCTGGACATCATAAGGCAACCTTGATTGGTAGGTGGGTTAGCTTTCATGTGTGGCTGATTATGTCTCTCTCTAACACTCAGGGAATGCCAATTACTCCATGAGAGATGGCTGCCTTAATAAGATTTTCACTGGCTTGTTTTCCCCTTTGCAGAACCAGGTTGCCCCAAACTTTAGTGAAAGAAAAACATGGGCAAGAGAGTCCTCCAAATGGGCTTATCTTAGGTCAACTTGGCTTCTGTATATTGGAAAAACAAAAGCAAGGACCCAGATCAACCTAGGTAATGAGCAGATGCCATGGGCACTGGGTGCAACTACTTTACTCAATTAGACTCTTCAGAAACTGATTGCCCTTCTGAGAAAATAAATGGATTCATAGAGAGAATTCAGTTACTAAATAAAATAATTCAATATTAATCTTTCCAACTCCCAAATACTTCAGGTTCAATCATAAAATACTCAGATTTTTCTTTTTTTTTTAAGTTTTAAGTGGAGAATTTATTAGCCAGCAGCTACTGGGGTACTGCAACCACAAATCAATGGCCATGTTTTGGGGTGATGGCTTGACTTATATAGGACATGTAGGGGTACAGTGATTAATTATCTCCTGGAACCTACAGGCCAGGTCCCTGGGTGGGGGGAAGAGGAACAAAGGTCCTGGCTGATCAAAAGATTCAGTCAGGTTATCCTACTAGTGGGATAATCTCATTTACATTCCTTGGTGGAGTCACGGAGCCCCAGGGATATCTGCTAGAAAGGGTCTGCCAGGTTATCCTTCAGTGGGATGGTCCTACCTATTGACATTCCTTGGTGGAGTCATGGAGTCCCAGGGAGTTTGCTAAATGCCAAAGATATCTGAGTCCATTCTTTCTGGGAGTGCTTGTCAGAAGCTAGGGGTTTCTCAGGGGTTCCTAATTTTCCCTGTATTACATTCCCCACTTTTTTTTTCATGGGGGATTTCAAATCCTTGAAAAAGGAACGACCTGATGGGGCATAGCAATAAAATTAGGAGGCCAACCAAAATGCTAAGCAGGGGTGATCCTGGGGAAGGCATGCATTTTGATAGTGACAATAAAAGGCAAGGCTCAGGCAGAGATTCTGGCCCAATGACAAGGCTAGGTCGTTGGCCCCAGGGGAAGGCTAGACCCAGTTGGAAGACTCAAGGAGAGTCCAAGGAGCCTCCCCAGGAACTGCACTCCAGAAATTTAAAAAAATGGTATAAAATGTTCCACATTTCCCCTTTTTGGTCAAAGGCAAACTGAAAGTTTTGCCTAAAGACCAAGTAAAGGTATGGAAAAAAAAACTATCTAAACTATCTTCCAAAGGGGTGAAGTTCTAAAATCCCTATCTAGGTGGAGTCAGGTTTTCCCTTTTCTGTATTTGGACATCCCCAGGGTTGGGCAGGAATTGTAAACTAATTGTAAGTTAGCAGAGGGAACATAATAAAAATTCAGGAAAACAGTCTTGGGAACACAAGGATTCAGAAGGGAAAAAAAGCAGGTCTTTGCTCAGGTTCTGGTTCTGCATCCCGTGAGAAAGCCATCCGCTTCCGGCGCTGTCCCTCTCAGGCTCTTGGAACTTCAGGGCAAGGTCTCCTATAGGCCCAGATGTCCACTCCTCACATGCGGGGTTCCCAGAACACATGTAATTTGATGATTAAGAAAAGGAACACAACATAGGTCCCAGCCACGCAGGGCTAAGTTCAAACAAATACAAGAAGTAGTTCAGTATCCCAGCAATACAGGGCTGAGTCCAAAGTCCAAACAATTACAATAGAGTTTTTCCCATAATTCACAAACTGCACCATTACATTGGGTCAGGTACAGACCAATTACTTAGATGACTCACGATAGAAGGGGAGATTTGCATGTCACATATTTTACATTCATAAATTGGATAACAAGGAAACTTAAACCTGAACCATACAAAGTAATGCAATCATTATTATCATATATAATATCATAAACTTTTAGCCATGCCATGTCTGTTTGATGGCATTTACATATAGTCCACAAACCATTCTTAACAAAGCTAAAAAAATGTTTCTGATTCAATTCCAGCAATTAATTGCACATTTTGTATACAAAGTAACTTTAAATTACAGTCACAATGTTCATTTAAAGGAGTACTTTTAAAATCCCAGATGCCTGACTGTAGTTCTCTGGTCCCTTGATAGTCCCTTGATAGAAACTACCAGGCCAAACCCATCTCAAGTCTTAGTCTAATCTTATCAGTTTTTTTAAGAAGCCAGGTTGGAGGCTTCTTGACCCCTACCATCCTCTTATTGCTGCCCTTCCCCTTTCCTTCCCTTCTGACAGGTGGGCTAAGGTGAAATTCTTTTCTTCTTATCTAAACTAAGGGCAGGGAGGAGTAAGGAAGTCAGACTGTCCTTTCCAACCTCCTTACTCAAAAATAAAAACCTTGAATAAGACATTGAATGGGCCTTCAACCTCCCTCCCAAGACTTCTATAGATAAGCATTAATTCTAATAATTCTAATAAGGTTCTCACCCAGAAACTCCGAGAACTCACAATAGGTTTGAACTGCAATCAATTGGCTTACAGGTGGAAATTCAGCAGGCCTTCTAAAATTATACAAAAAGATTTTACAAAACATTTTTCAAAAGTATTTTCCCTTCTTAAAGCAAAATAACCTTTAAACATTTGGATTCATTCACAAATTAGTCCATAAACTTCCATATTAACATACATAAATACATCTTTAGATGATACAGGCTTGAAAATCATACCCCTATATTTTTCAAGGTATTATAACAACTCAATTTTTTGTTATTACAGAATTTCTAGATATCACAAAATCCTTTAGTCAAAAAGATGTTGTAATGGACCCAATTAAATTAGCTTTTATTACAATGACAAAGTTTACCAGGACTTTTAAAAGTTTTGTCTATAGGAATTCCTCTACCCTGAAAACTTTCACAAGATTGAATATCTAAATGTCCTTGGTTCAGTTAACAACCTCAATTTCTTAATTAAGTACAATTCTTAATCTAACTACATCCAGATTATAAGAGAAATTATTCTCTAACAGCACAGGTAAAGCGATGTTAACCAATTTGTGTATAATAACAAACTTAGAAATAAGTACACCACAAGCAATTATCATGTATTTAAAACATGAAACAGATTCCAATCTAGTGATCATAACTGAGTTGGATAAGCAAATCTAATCTGATTCATAACCACTTGTGGTAACATTTTGATTTCTAAGGCCCAATACTCTGCATTAAAAAAGAAAAAGGTTACTGTTTATAAAACCACATTTTAACAAAATAGTTGATTTGTAACAAGAACAATTTCAACTGAACTTCCAGACAAAACTTGGAGGTAATAAATTCTTAGGTTACAGCAATTGTCCAACTTCTTAACCTAACGCAGCTCTAACAAAATATTTTATATTATAAAAATGTGATGATACCCTAAACATTATTATGTATGTAAAATTGAACTACTCATTTCAGTCTAGGTAGATACATTTCTGAACCAAATATGATAGTTTAAAATTACCAACTTTTCATCACATCCAATTCACACATATCGAACTCAGATTAAAATATAGAAACAATAAATTTCAGATGACATCAATTGCATTTCCAGATACAATATAGGAATTGTTGGTCCTATTACTTCCGGTATTATATATTAATGCATTAATATATAAATACATGTATCACATATATTAATACATTAACATCCCAAATACACTTTATTTAGCTGTATATTCTTCAGCACCACTACCTCTGGCCCAGGTATTAGGAACTCTTGCCTGGCCATGAATGAACTTATGAAGGAAAGAGAAACTTAATTTGCACCCACTTTTTCCAAGCTTCACCTTATACAAAAATGCCTAAAAGGATTTTTTTCGGACTCCCAAGGAAGATAAGGTCCTTAAGAGCAGGAAAAATCCCTTTATTTTTATAAGGGCTTCTCCCTAGGTGGGGCCTGGCAGCCCCTTGAGGGCAAGGAGCCTACCCTTTCAAGCACTAACTAACAGGCCCTATTTCTTTACAAGTTTCCTTTTAGCTTCAGCTCTGATAATCTTTCAATGTGGAGCGTGGGGGAAGGGTGTGGCCAGGAGCACATGGCAGCCAAGAGGAGCACATGGACTCCTGACTAAACAGGTAGTCTCAAGCTGCTGTTCTACAACCCTCCTAAATTCCTTTTTTTACAAGTTTCTATCTCTCTCTTTCACAAAATTTACTTTTTAAGCTTTACCACAAGGATGGGCTACAAAGGTACCCAGGGGCACAGGACTGGCTGTCAGTCTGTGAATTTCTGTCCCTCTCCTCCTATTGCCCGGTGGGGAGGGCAATTTAATGTTTTCCCTACAGTTCTCCTGAATTCTCTTCTAATCTGATCTGGGAGGAGAGGAGTTTGATTTAACTGCTCTAAACTTTACTGCAGCCCTAGTGAAAAGATCTCAATGATTCAAGTAAACTTCACCCCTTGCTCACTCCCAAAAAAACCTTTTTGTACCAAATCTAAGGTGAAAAGATTCCCTCCGAACTGCGATCAGGGACTAAGACAAATGGGAGAGTCCCACTGAAGACTTTAACAGACGTTTTAGCCAGAAGGCATTCATTGGGTGGAGGTGTTTCAGCAAGAGTGAGCTCTTGGAATGGATTTACAATTTCAGGAGTTCCTTTCTTCCCAAATTCAACTAACCAATTTCCAAACTTTTTAACAATTTTAAAACCCAGAATCTGCCAAATTTTCACCCATTCCTGCCGTAGTTCCACGTTGGCCAAATGGGAGCCACAAGGAGAGGAGTCTGTTTTCCTAGTTGCAGCCTGATATCTCTGGCTGCCTATGTTTCAGATTTTTTTAAAACAGAACACAGACATTTCACAATTTTGACATAGACACACGAATAGAGACAAACTCAAAACGTAACAAAAAAAACAGTGTGGATCGAATTGAAGGCTAAACAGGTACCCTCAGAGGAAAGAAAAGTGAACCAGATTTCCTCCTTAGGGATAGGACCCTCAATCTCCCCACACCCCAACACAAAACAGAAAACCATATAGTGTGGGTGAAATAGAAGGCTAAACAAGTCCTCTCAGAGGAAAGATTTTCTCCTCAAAGATACGACCTCCAATCTCCCCACACCCCAAAACACAAAACAGAAAACCAATAGCATGGTTTGGTTGAAGGCTGAACAAATTCCCTCGGAGGAGGGATAACGACCTCCAATCTCCCCACACCCCAAATGGGAAAAGATAGCATCCCAAATTTTCCCAAACACCCCTTGTCAGGGTTACCATGTTTAACAGAGCGCAAATGGCTAGCCCCAAACCAGAAAAACCTTACCTCTAGAGGTCTGAAAACCAGAATTCTCTGTAGGCTGTAAAGGGACAGGTCAGCAAAGAGCCCATTCTCCGAGACCATCACTCCACATCAGAGTCCTAGGAAAAGAAATCCCCAGGAGCCAGCCCTCTGAAGTGAGAGAAGGTGGATCTGGGGCAGAGACTCCCTGTTGAGGTCCAAAATTCTGTGTGTGTCTCCAGGGCGGTAACACGTGATACCACCTCATCTCGCTGGGGCCTCCAAAATGTTGTACCAGAAGCCAGCGGAGACACACCACAGAGTTTTAAGTTTTAAGTGGAGAATTTATTAGCCAGCGGCCATTGGGGTACTCCAACCACAAATCAATGATACTCAGATTTTTCAAAGCCTTTCCTAAACAGTGTCTCATCTCACCAGTTTTCTTAAAACTTGCAAATCCCTACCCCCTCCCACAAATATGAACTCTGTATTCCAGTGACATTGGTCTCCTTGTTGTTCCTTTGAACAAGGAAGTCCATCTCTTGTCCCTAAACATTTTTTTCTGTTTATCCCCCAAATCTACAATATTCTTCCTCCCCACCACTGCCCTCCCTGGTTTCCTTCAACTACTGACATGGTTTTGAGTTCCTGGGAACACCAAACATCAAGGTACAGGGCAGTGCTTGTAATGAATCCACGCATTCAAACTGTCTTGTAGTCAAGTGGCAAAGTTTATTGCAATGAAAATGAAAGTGGACAAGATTCCTAATGAATCTGCCAACTTAATGGGGGTGAGATTTATGCTTACATACAAAGGACAGTGAAAGTAAACAGATGAGATTAAGAGTGGTAAGCCGTCTGATGTTTTCACCTATGGATGATGTGTTGGTGGCTGATGGAGTACCAGTGTTTTCTTGGTGTTGTTAGGCCAAAATTATCACAAGCAGCAGAGAATTGATCCATACTTTGTTGCATCTTTGTTTCAGAGGCTGCATTGAATGCACCATCATCTGCAAATACAAAATCACGCACCAACACTTCCTCTACTTTGGTCTTGGCTTATAGCCTTTTCAACTTGAAGAATTTGCCATCAGTGTGGTAGCTGACCTTGATGATGTATTCATCCTCATTGAAAATATTTGACAACATAGCTGAAAGCGTCATCGTAAAAATCATGGAAACAAGGACACAGTCTTGTTTCACTCCATTGGTGACTGGGAAGGCATGAGAACACTGTCTGGAACTTGGGCAATCATGACGTCATGAAATTAACATAGAATGATGATGAACTTCTCTGGGCAAACAAAAGTTGACGTATTTTCCCATGAGCCCTCAATGAAATGAAATTCTGCTGATGTCATGGGTGCTTCAAGCTAAATGAGAACTGATCCCCATGAAAATAAGGAGAGCTCTAGCTGGTGGGATGTGGTTTCTGTTTTAGTTAATTTTGAATTCTTGAAGTGGGAGGGGAGAAAAAGGAAGGAAGTGGGGTTAGGAGTTCATTTTCTATTAAAGTATAGAAGTTATTTCAAAACCCAGAGTTTAAAAATACACCAGGATAATTGGGCATCATGTGCAGTAGCTAAAGAACCTAAACTCTACAATGAAATAATGCATTTGTTTCCTGGAAGTTTGAAAAATTCCCAACCATTTACCTTCTTACTGAATAAACAAATAAATGAAGAGAGGAAAGAATTAAATAAATCATAGAATTTTGATATCTTTAATATTTCTAAATAAGTTGTCCATAGCACAATTTTCTCAGCATTTCTTTAAGAATATTTCAAGGTTTTTGTCATCTCAAAGATGTTGGCTTGTTAATGCTTGTTTGGCCATGTGATGTCCTTCTCCTTTCACCACACTCTCCAAGTACAAAGGCAAGTAAGGCTCAGAGTTTCTTAATATTTCTCAAACCTTTCTCCTTCTCTAAAAAGACACCCCATAAAAACAGCTAAAATTCATAGTCTTTGTCAGCCATGTCAATGGCCCAGGCAAACTTGTCTCGCTGGGTTTTGTTGTAGATTTTCTCAATTGGGATACCCCACTTCTTACACCAAGCAACTGAGATCCTAGGATCTAAATAGTTGAGTTTGGAAGTTCCCAAGGCAATCTGTTTGTTCTCCTCTCTGTCAGTGGCCTGGACCTCCAGTTTCATCAATTGCTCCTCCAGCCTCTGAATAGACTTCTTCTTAGTCTCTACCAACTTATTAGACTTGGTATCCTTTTGGATTTTGGCCTGGGCTTGGGCACTTTTCAGATCTCTTTGGGCCTCAGCCAGCTGGTCCTTCTTGGTATCGATCTTAGTCTGCAAGTTCTGCATGGACTTCTCAAAAGTCTTTGGAGGTGTCCTCTGATGGTTACATAGAATTGCAACAGCTCTGTTAGCACAATTATAAGAAAGTATCTTAGCTGGGATGTTTTCATCTGGGTCAGTAAGTTCCTTTAGCTGCTGCTGTAGTGTGATGGAGGCATTGAATGTACGGAAGACCTTGGCAGTCAAGCCATCCATGAGATCTTGAAGGTATTTATTGAGGATGCTGGTATTGAGTCTGTCAAAAAGATCATCCTCAGGCTGCTTGTTCTCCATAAATAGCCGAAGGTTCTTAAAAACCCTCTTCTCAACAGGGACCTTGTTATAGTATCTTATGGAATCCTTCCCTAAGAAATCAAACACAACTATGTATTCTTGGCCATCCATCTCTTGATGTAAAGTAATGTGCTCTACTCGAAGGGAGCAGCAGCCCACAGTATCAGCTGTCTCCCCTTCTTCCTTCTCATTACCAGCTCTCAGAGCAAGTCTGTCAATGAAGTATAATGCTACAGCCCTCTGCCGGACTTTCATTTCCTTGGCCATCCAGTCTTCTCGGTATTGGTTCCGGATATTGTCTACACACTTCTTCAATCTTCGGGCTGTCTCATACTTCTGCCAATCCTTTTCCCCCTTGATACGTGAGTTAGGGTTCAGCATAATGTACTTGATGGATCCTTGGATATTCTCAGTCCAGGACACCAGCCAGGTAACCTTGTTATCATGTCGAACTTCTTTCCACTTGTGTCCAGGGGGAGGAAAAGGAACTTTAGCATCTTTGCTACAGTTGATTATTATATCTTCCGGCAAAATTCGCCTCTTCAACATTCCCATCTTGGGATGGTTGCCACGGCCCCTGAAAAGTCCTGGAGGCTCAATCTTGAAGTTAGCAATTCTCTCTCTGTGATTGTCCATCACACAGAAGCCATACTCTTGCAAAAGCCTTTCATTTTCCTCATTGATTTTCTGTTTCTCTTCCTTGCTCATTTGCTTCCTTGCTTCTGCTTGGGCTTTGAAATACTGGCTTATCTGATTGAAGTCACACTTGCTGAGACTGGTGATATTATTTTTCTCTTCATTTGTCATTTCCCTTCTCCAGTCCTTGAAGAAATTTTCCCTAAAGATATCCTTAGTGGTGTATTCATGGTCAAGCATTTTGGCAAAGAATGTAGCCACTTCTTCTGCTTTGGGACTCAGCTTCATGATTTTCCCATCATAGTAGAGGTTGACATTTTCTGGCAAAGGCTCATAAGGTGGAGCCAATAATGGACCTTTATGTTCCAGGAATTTCCACTTGATGCCTTCGGGGTGACGCTCTTCCTCCCACCACTTCCATTTTTGATCCTCTTCTTTCATTGGCTGCTTCAACTCTTTATCTGGTTTAGGGAGTTTCTCATCTTTGTCCTTCATTTTCTTTGCTTTCTTGTCCTCCCCTTCCTTTGGTTTCCACTTCTTCACCTTTTTGATATCTTCAGTTTTTATTTTTTTTGGTTTAAAATCAGCACTGTCATCCTCTCGAGGTCTCTTTGAAGCCTTGATATCTTCTATAGATGTAGCAAAATTGACTTCATCATATGGGGCATCTTTAATATGAGGTTCATGAGAGGAACCATTTTCTTTCTCCTTTATTTTTGTATCTCCAGATGGTCTTCCCTTTTCTTCCTTTTGTTTCTCCTTGTCTCTATTTTTGTGTTTGTCTTTGCAGGTCTCTGAGCTGGCATCTTTATGTTTGGTTTTCTCCTTTTCTCTCTGTTTCTTCTCAGAGAAATCTTTGTGCTCACAATGACCATGCTTGGAATTTTCCTGGTCTTTTCCCTCGTTCTTGAGCTTTTTGTGTCGGTGTTGTGTATCTGTGTGTTGATCCTTATGTTTGAGAGAAGCTTTCACTTGGAAATTCTCACTGATCTGGGAATCATAGGGCAGTTGATCCATGCTCTGGTCAGCCATAGCAGCTGCTGCTGCTGCTGCTGTTGCTGCTGCTGCTGCTGCTGCTGCTGCTGATCTCCTTACCTAAGGCTCAGGTATACGAGCACTGAGCCTCCTTTCCCTTGCTGTGGAGGAAGGCCAGAATAGGAGGCAGCAGTGGCAAGGACAGAGGCTAGGGAGGGAATGGAGTTGTTCAGAGTTTAGGTACAGACATAAATTTGCATTTCTCACTACTCTTTCCTCCTCGTACATTCTATTCCTTCCCCGCCCCGCCCCCATTCTGAGTCTCCATGTTCTGGGGGGAAAAACAACTCTTTAGCTCTCCTAAGTCCTACCAAATGTCACTAGTTTAGCTTTTCTTTTTGATTAGTTTGCAGATAACTAGTATCTCAGTTCTAAGGTTCAGCAAAGTTACATTTCTTAATTTTATGAGATGGTAGTAGGTAAAACCCCAAATACTTTTGACTTTCCCCAAAACTTCCTACTCGTTAATTCAATTCTGTTATATATTTTGTCACCTCCCACAATTAAAATCCACTTACTGAAGTGAGATATCTTCATCTTTCTAAATATAGAGAGGAGAAAATTCTTCCCAAGGGAAGCCTACCTTCTAGTCCTTACTTCAAGGATACCTTCAAGGAAGGGTAGCTGTAGTTCTCCCCTCTGAGCTCTGTCAGCAGACAAGATAACAGGACTGAAAAGTTGGGTTCTTTTATAGGGCTTCCCTTGTTTGGCTCCACCCTCTTTCTTATCACCAAAGTGTGAACTCTTATGGCCTGAGAGTACTTTTGGTCTCTTCTTTAGGGGAGTTTTCATCTATGTGAGGTTTCACTTTTGTATTTAAACCTTGTAATAGGTGTAAATGTTCACAATAGTGTTCATGCCTGGGGAATTTAGGCCAGAATTGTCTTTTTCCCTCCTTTTTATTTTTTTGTATTAAAATAATGCGTATTGATGGAATAAAACACTCATTTTCATAACATAATAGAATAAAAAGTTATTGTGCATGAAACTACAAATCACTACACACAATGTGCTGTTCCTTTCAAATATGCAACAAAATTATCGTGGGAATCTCTTTGTCTCCTTTTTTATCTACCTTCTCCTCCACCTTGCCCTAGAGTTGGCTGAGATTTGACATGATATGCGTGTATACCAAATTGTTCTATATACACTTCTATTTATCAATTGTTTCTCTGGGTAGATATAGTATTTTTCTTCAGAGGTTCATTATAGATAATTCGGGTAGTTTTGATAGTTAAAATAACTTGATTCAAATTTGTTCTTAAGACTATATTGCTATTATTATATGCAATTGCATACAATGTCATCTTGCTTCTGCTTATTTCACTCTTCATTATTCATGCAACTCTTTTCATGTCTTTCTAAAATCGTTGAACTCACCATTTCTTATTAGACAATAGTATTTGATCGAAATCATGTGATACAACTTGTTCATCCATTCCCCAATTGTTGGGCATCCTTGAAAGTTTCCAGTTCTTTAAGAACACAAAGTGATCTGCTATGAATATTTTAGAACATATATGTCCCTTTTTTCTTAATTATCTTTGGAAATTGACTTAGTGGTAGTGTTGGTGAGTCAAAGGCCAGATAGGTAATTCAATAACACTTTGGGCAGAATTCCCAAATTTTCTTCTACAAGTACAGTTTGGTCAAAGAAAGAGGTTAAGGCTGGTGTTGATTGGTTCCACAAGATCTCAGCTTTCTTGTATTCATTACTCACAATAGATGAGATTACTGGTCAGAAAGAGACTCGAGGATTCCCATATGGTAGCACTGGTCACAGGATGTAGCGCTGTCAGGTGTTTTCATTGTTCATACCCAGTTCCCAGTTAAAGTCCCAGGTGGGAAAGCAGCCCCTGAGGTACCAAGGACTGACCCAAGGACTCAAGATCAAAGTTCCAGGGCAGAAAGCAACAGCAGTGCTTGTGGCTACCAGGAAGCAGGACTCCTTGTAGGAAAAGATGAGAGTGCAGACAAAGAATTACAAATTTGGAATTACAAATATAATTCTTGAAAAAAAATGTACATTTTTTCTTTCAAAAAGATAATGATAAAAATGAATAACACATTTTTTTTCAGATCTTCTGGTTATCTTTTAATTTAAACTCTGAATATTTCATTTATCTGCTAGTCATGGGCTAGGGTCTGGTACTCAAAGTAAGGGGTGCTCCCTGGCTCTATTGACCACCCTCCCTCTCCTAGCAAGGCTGCCTCTCCCGGGTCTTGGGCTTCCTGTATTTCCTCTGGCCGGCTGCCCCTTGTCTTTCTGGTGCTTCTTCTCAGCAGAAGTCCCCCTCCTCAGAGCCCTCACTGAAGGATGAGGCCACCGACTCAGAGTCTGAGGCCTCCCCTTTGCCTTGGCCATCCACATCTTCTGCCCACCGGCACCGCTTCCCCCGACAGTGGCTCTCTGCATCGATGTGGGCTGACATGATGAACTTGCCCAGCTGACAGAAAGGAAATCCCACTTTTCTTCCAGTTCCTTGATCCTCACCCGAAGCCAAGAGTTCCTCTCCAGGGCCATGGGAAGCTGAGTTTCCAGGCTATGCATCAAACCCAGGGTGGGGAACATGGGTTCCGTGGTCTCCACAAAGCTGCCTTGGGGAGGATTCAGATCTGGGGTGACTCTAGAAGAGGGGTCTTATTGAATGGGATTGAGATCACAAAGATTTCCTCATCCATCTTCATCGTCTGCTTCCAGCTGTTTCTCTCATTCATGCTGCAGCCTCGGCCAGACCCAGGCATCCAAGTGGCTCAGGGGCACCGTGCTTGCGGCATGAAGCCCAGCCATGTCCTTAAAAAGAAAATAAATAGGAAAAATAGGGTGAAATTGTTAGTCACTTGCTCATGAAAATATTTGAGGAAAAACATGTTAAAAGAGAGAAACAGTGACAGTCACTAGCTGTATGACCTTGGATGAGTCATTGAAACTCTCTGAGCCATAAATGGCCCCCAACATAAAAATTTCCTGCATTATTCTTCCTGCAACATAGCAGTTCTGTCCACAATTGTCCAGGTGTGAAGGTCATTGTGGACCCTTAAACCCATTACTTGGTTGACTGCAAATGTGAGAACTCACATACTTGAGAACTCCCCCAAATCAGAGGCCACAAGCACTATCAGTCCATAGGAGTTCACAGCTTGGTGATAGAATGAGGGGAGGGGCAAAACAAGGGAAGCCCTATAAAAGAACCAGACCATTCAGTCCTCTAATCTTGTCTGTTGCCAGAGCTCCAAGGAAAGTGCTACAGTTACCCTTCCTGAGTTGACTATCTTTGAAAAAAGGAATAGAAGGTAAGCTTCTCTTCGGAAGATTTTTCTTCTCCCTGTGTTTAGAAAGATGTACATTTCTCAGTTCAGTAAGAGGATTTTAACTGTGGGAGGTGACAAAATTTATATATTTAATTAATGAGTAGGAAGCTTGGAGGAAACATGTAACGATTTGGGTTTTGCCTACCCTGTTACTATCTTATATAATTAAAACTGTAACTGTGCTGTCCCTTGGAAATGAGATCAGTCGTTCTAAAATTATTCAATAATCTAAGTTAAAGTAGTGATCTTTGGAAGGACTTAAGAGAAACTAAGAAGGTTATTTTTGATAACATGGTGATTCTGATTTGGGGGATAAGAGGAAGAGAAGGTAAGAGTAATGAACAGTAGCAGAAGGACCAAAGTCCTGGTAGTGGAGAGCTCAGGGTCGTCTCTCAAGCTAGAAAGTTCCATTGTAGAGTGGCCAAAATGTAGGACTAGACAACAATAGCATTTTACCTTCTTCAAGATGACTAGAGATGGGGATTCATCACAGACCCTCGGCCTCCACGGTCATGCTGTATGCTAGATGGAAGGGCACAATGTTGTTCCCTGAATCAGAGCCGGGCTTGTGTCACACAGTGGGCTCTTGGTTAAATGTTACAATCATGGGAGCCTGACCTGGGTCTGCATTTGGGGGGGGGGGGGGGGAGGGAATAGACCTGAACCTAAAAAAACAACCATCAACCCAGAAATAATATATATGTGTATATATATATATATATATACACATATATATATATACACACACATATATGTATGTACATATATATATATATACATATATGTCTATATATGAAGACAAAAACAGAGACAGAGACAGAGACAGAGAGACAGAGACAGAGAGACAGAAACAGAGACAGAGAGACAGAGACAGAGAGACAGAGACACAGAGACACAGAGACAGAGAGACAGAGAGACAGAGAGACAGAGACAGAGACAGAGAGACAGAGACAGAGACAGAGAGACAGAGAGAGAGAGAGAGAGAGAGAGAGAGAGAGAGAGAGATTAGCCACACTTATGAGGGAGAACCATACCTCAGCCCATGATCTCTGACTCCCGTGATGTTAATTTATCTTATGACATTGGGAGAATGGCTTGAGACTTGGTATCTCTGATCCAAATGCTTGGGCTGTGGGGGAGGATATGGCTCATTTCTGCTGCTGGCCATCCACTGCTTCTCAATTCCTTCAAATAAGTCTGCCCCATATATCTGAGATGTGTTCTATAAAATATAAATGTCCTCATCAAAATTTTTACTGACTTTCTTCCCAGGCCTGGAAACATGGATGCCAAAAACTTGATCGAAAGCTTCAAAGTGGATCTTACCTGTTTCATATGCTCGGGCTATTTCACTGACCCAGTTATTCTCGAATGTGGCCACACCTTCTGCAAAGAGTGTCTTCTCAGCTGCTGGCAGGAACAACACCCAACAACCTGCCCAAATTGCAAGGCAATCATTGCATTTGGAGACTTTTCCTATGATAGGAAGTTGCAGAATCTGGCTATCATTGGCAAGATGCTTAGACCATATTTACTGCAGAGCATCAAAGACCTGACTACCTGTGAGAAACATGGGAAAGAAGAGACCTTGTTCTGCGAGGAGGACCACAGACCCTTGTGTGGGCCTTGCTTTTTAAGCCAAGAGCACAAGGAGCACACAGTCCTTTCCTTGGAAAAGGCTGCTGGTCAGTGCATGGTAAGATGATCAGTTCCCTTTCAATCTTGAAGTAGAGTGTCTGCTCATTCAACTAACTCCATGACCACTTGCAGACCTTCTTGGTATAAAACAGAGATTGGACTAAGACTTGTTTTGTTCTTGCAGGAAAAGCTCCAGGCAATGTGGGATATTCTGAAGACTAAGAGGGAAGAATTTCAATCACAACTGAAAGGGGAGATGGGGAAAGAAATATTGTGGACTGTAAGTATCTGACTTGTTTTAGTGATAAAAGTGAAAGGTGCCTTATCTCCTCACAGCCCTTTTCAGCCAGAATTGTAATTGATGAAAAGATCCAGAGGAAGTAATTTCTATAAAGGAACAGACTCAGATTAAGAACAAAAGATCTGACACTATTACTCAGAAGCATTTTGATCCACAAATAGCAGTACACTTTTTAAAAATATAATCTATAAACAAATGAATAAGAAGAAAAAATTCTACTTGGGTTTAGAACATTTTGGAAAGAATCAGTATCTAGTATACATTTGAGGACTCTTCATTTATTCGTTTTTGCAAAGCTATCTGGTCTTTACATCATCAGCTACCCCTTAGGAAAAGCGTCTTCAAGACAGACTAAACCTTACTGGGCCTGGAAGTGAAAAAAAAAATGAGGAAGGCAGAGAGTAAAGCTGTGTCTCTCAACATGATTCATGAATCTGCTCAGACAGACAAAAACAAGTAATAACCAGAACAGATGTTTGATGCTGACATGGACTCTGACACTCATTGACGTTTCTTTCCTTCTTTTATTTCAACTCTTTTGGTGATAGGTGGAGGACCGAATTGTCAAAAAAATGGTTCTATATGAATATGAGAAAATGCACCAGTTCTTCTTGGAAGAAGAACAGTTAAAGTTGCTAACACAGGACAAGGAAGCAGGAGACAACTTGGCAGCTGAGGACAGCAAAGCCAGCCATTCCCAAGAGAACATCAATCTTCCAATGAAGGCACAGCAGCAGCCTGTGGAAATGTTCAAGGTAAGTGTTTGACCTACAGAAATAGCACTGTTTCAGAACTGAGCAGTAGGAGATATCTGCACTATAACCTGCAGAATGCTATAGGAAGGGTCAGTTGCATTTTGGTCATTTGACTCTTGAAAATGCATTTGTATTGTTATAAGCAGGACTTGGTGGGGATGGAAAGTAGCCAACAAGTAGTAGAGTGGAGATCCTCAAAGGGTGAGCCATGAAAACCTTAAGGGGCTATGACCTTGCCTCCATGTGGTTCAGAATTTGCATTCTGGTCATGTTTGAGCATCCTCAATCTCCAGTAGTGGGTCGTGATTCCTCAGACCAAAGCATAATATTGCACGTTGAGCAAAAAGAAAAAAAAGATAAAAAAAATCAACCAACCAATTAAACACTTTTAAAAGGCCAGGTACTTTGCTAGTCTCTAGGAATAAAAGTCAAAGAAATTAAAGAATCCTCTCAGCCCAAGAGCTTTTCCTTTACTCCTAAAGAGGATAAGGATAATTGTAATACATTGTAATATTCCTCATACAATGCATGAGGAATAAAAGAAGAATCAACAAAAGTTAATATGGAAGGGAAGACCATAGAAGGTGAGGATAGTGAAAGACGAAGGAGAGGATGGAATTTAAAAAGGTCTTATAAAAAGACACCAACCTACTGAGGCAGAATTGAGGAGACATTGCATTCTAGGAGTGGGAAATGGCCAGGGTAAAGGCTCAGGATGTTTGACAACTTTCTAAAACAGTAGAGGTCACTTTGGTTTAAAACAGAGGTTTTAGTAAAACTTGGTTTTTCCTGAGGGAGAAGCTCCAGAGGATAGGGATTGTGTTAAGGGGAAAAAAGCATGATCTTCAAATAAAATTGGAATGTGTGAGATAGAATACTGCAAGGTACAGTCAGTCTTTCTGTCTTTTTTTAGTGATAAACTCTGTAAGTATGTTGTTTCTCGAAGACCTTTCATAGAAAGAATAGTCAGTGATGGACAGGGAAGACAAATCCCAATTGTTTACTAGAAGAGACTTGCATTGATGAGCAAAGGTAGTAATATGTTGTTGTTATGGATTCGTATTTTCGTGCCTGAATGTCTGTAGGACTTTATTTTTAAATTAATCTACTAAAACATGGACATGAAGAATCAGTTTTCTGATGAGCTTTGGACAGTTCTGGAGAGAAACTATCCATGCTTCAAGTTTGAGGACTCTTCCATTAAAAGAAAACTCTTCCTCTCTACTTTCTATTATTGAGTACCTTCCAGGAAAATGGTCTACAAGAGACAATGGAACTCAATGAGATTCTAAGTGGAAAGTTTGGGGAATGCAGAGAGAAAAGCTGTGCCTAATGTCATAGCCCATGAATCTGCCTAGATGGACAGGGTGAATAATAGCTAGCACATGGGTTTGATGCTGGCCCTGATATTTATCGACTCTTTATTTCTTCCCTTTCTCCTAATTTCTTTGATTACAGTTGGAAAGCCAGGCTATGAAAAAGTCTGTTATGGCTCAATTTGAGAAAAAGCACCTGTTCTTGTCAGAGCAAAAACACCTCCATCTGCAAAGATTGGAGCAGCAAGTAAAAGAAAACTTGGCGAAGTTTGAGGATAACAAGGCAAAAATCACCCAACACATCCATAATCTGCAAATGTCGATGTCTGAAATAGAGAAAAATTTTGAGAAGCTTCCCATTGAAATGCTCCTGGTGAGTGATTGAAACTGAGAATTTTGAGAACAAGAGAAGAGAAGGTGGAGGGAGGGAGACATTATGTCATTTTTCAAGTACTTGACTGCCTAGGCCAATGGAGATTAGACTTGTGCTTTAGCAACCGAAAAAGGACCAATGGAATGAATGAACAATAGTAGTCAAAGTTACTACTAGTTTGGTGCTTTAAAAATCCAAACCGATCTACATCCCGTATCTTAAATCTTAGACACAACAGCTCTTTGAGGTTGCTAGGACAGTTATCATTGAGAAGTTTGCTTAGTGTCACATAGTTCTTGGGTGTCAGAGACAGTATTTGGGCTCAAGCCTTGATGCCTCCAAGTGCCATTATCTATGCACCAAGGGATGCTCCCACTCTCTAAATATGTGGTCCAAAATGATTTGGTCTCCCTCTGCATGTGGTGGTTACCCTACTGGAGGAAGACTTCAAATGGATGCTGAGTGGCTATTATTTGTGATTCTATAAACAGCATTCATGCATCACTCCTTTCATATTCTACTTTTCCCCAATAAATAGTCAATACAATACCCCTTCTCTACTGTGGGATGAGTAAAGGTACATGTTTTCTTTGCTTCTTTGGGCTTTGGGATGATAGTAGTTGAGTAAGTAGAACATTGCTAATATTAAGACCCTGGAGTGCAACCTAACTTCAAGATTCTGGGTTATGGAAAATATTACAATGTCTCTTTAATCTCAACACTCAAATTAACTACCCATGCCCATTTTAAAAAAGGATTTGTTCCAGTCTCCTAGACTCCTAACCATTTTTTTCCAGTTTCCTCATCTGTTGTCCTCTTACTCCATGAAACAATCATGGGACTCTGCCAGAGGAATTTTCTGTACAAACACAGGGATGGGAGAGATGTTTGAGCATGGCATTCTTTTCACAATTAAGTGATTTCACCATTTTACAAAGGGACTAGACAGCATCAAACCAATGAAAGAGGCCATGGTGTGGTTCTTTACAATTCTACAATTGTTTTTTTTTTCCCAATATTTTTAGTTTTCCTGGACAATGGTTGTCAGGGAGAAGAGGGACTGGGGCAAATGTTTATGTACTCTCTGAAAAACACAATGTAATGGGAATTGAATATGGAGTAGAAGATTCAAACTCTTGTTTGTTTTTCTTTCTTCTAGGATTCAAAAGGCATATTGGAAAGGTAAGTTTCCATTCTATGGCAAACTGATGTTAGACATGTCCCAGTCTGTGAAGGAGTTTGGCTGGATGAAGGGGCTCATTGGCATCCATAGGACTGCAGCCCACTGTGATTTTTTATCAAGATAGGTCCCTTAAATCTCTATATAACATTTGTCACTGAGTGTGTTTTCTTTGTAGGAATGATGAGTTACTTCTTCATAATCCAGTGGTTGCTTTACCCAGAAGGACCATGTACCCCATCTCTGGCATGTCAGAAATGCTGCTGACTTACCACAGTAAGTTACCCATGGTGACCTTAATTGACACTTCGGTATTCCCAGGAGCTCCCATAATGTTTGCAACGTGCTCTATATTGGCTCTCTATTTCTTATTGATTTGAGTATGTATTAAGTTGCCTCTGAGAGATTACAAAATCCTTGAAGACATCATTCTCTGGAAGAATAAAAAAAGTGAATCTCTCTATGGGTCAGACATTTTAAAATTGCCCATGTTGGAATGTTTATCATCTCTGCCTTTTAATTTTTTTAAAATTTATTTATTTATTTTTAGTTTACAACATTTACTTCCACCATCTCTGTCTTTTTACTTATATATTTCAAATTAATTATGTTAATTATACTAGTACACTTCTTTTAGATATACACTACCTACATAACTATTTTCCTATATCTTTCACTGCCTAGCATACTGCTTGGCCATAGTTTGAGCTTAAAGATTGCTAAACATTCAATGAATGCCTTAAAACATAAGATTCAATAGGAAGCTAATACTGGGAGGGTCCTATATATAATCCACGTCTGCCATCCTACTTTTTAATGAGAATGAGCTACTAGTAAACTAAGTCACTCATCCAAGTGAATGTCAGAAAAGTAAAACATAATGAGTTCTGGTATGTTTCCACTGTCTGAGCAGTGTGACTGGAATCCCACAGTGTGGGATTTTAGGGATTAGGGAATACTTCTCTTAAATAGTAAACTCCAGTTGTGGAACCCAAGGTGAATGATGCCTTTTCCTTTTTTTTTTTTTTTTCTACAGGAGAGATAACTCTGGATCCTGAAACAGCAAATCCTCATCTCATCGTGTCTGATGATCTGAAAAGTGTCAGATATGTTTCTGTCCCACAGGATGTGCCTGACAACCCAGAAAGATTTGATTTTGCTCTCTGTGTCTTAGCTACTCAGACCTTCATTTCAGGGAAACACTATTGGGAAATAAAAGTAAGGGACACATCAGGGTGGGAAGTGGGCATCTTTAAAGACTCAATCAGAAGGAAAGGCAATATCTCCAACTTTTCTACGGATAGATGTACCCTTTTAAGCTGGGGATTTGAAAATTACTTTCTCTTCCGGAATTCACAGTGTAAGTGTATTTTTGTAGACCGACCTATTCATAAGGTAGGAATTTTCCTTGATTATGAAAGAGGGCATGTGGCATTTTATAATGCTATAGATGGAACTCTGATATATAGTCTCCCAAAAGGTACTTTTCAAGGGCCTCTGTACCCTTTTTTCTCTCTTTGCCTTGCAAATGGGAAAAGGCCTTCTGGATCCCTGTGTATCTGCCACAGGAGTAACTAGTGGAATACTGAAAAAGATGATGATGACTAAAATGTAATTTTGAAGTACAAGCAACTAAAAACAATCCCCCAAATCACTTTCCATCCATTAGAACTCATGTGGAGAATATCAAAGTTATGTATCATTATCTAAACCAATAGCAATAAACTCTATCTTATTTATACTGCTTGTGTGCCTCATTTTATATCAATACCTAGTGTTGGCTTCCCCTGACAGTGGTCTTCTGCATCAATGAGGACTCAAGACATGAACTTGCCCAGCTGATAGAAAGGAAATCCTGCTCTTCCTCCAGCTCCTCAATCCTCATCTGAAGCCAAGAGTTCCTCTCCAGGGCCATGTGAAGCTGAGTTTCCAGGCTATGCATCAGCCCCACGGTGGGGGATGTGCATTCTGTGGGCTCCTCAAAGCTGCCCTGGGGAGGACTCAGATCTGGGGTGACTCTAGAGGAGGGATATCATTGAATAGAATTGAGATCTGTGAGTGGAGTGGCCTTTGTTTTCTTTGAGTTACTCAGTTTATCTCATTGAGCCTTGCTGGGTGCTGGGCCTCAGGCCCAGAGTCCTGTTGGGTGTGGAAACTTGGTGGGGCCCAAGGTAGGGATAACTCCAGGGAAGGCCTAATTTACATGTCTGGGACAGCAGAGGCTTTTAGACCATGTGGGTTTAAGTCTGCCTCTTTGTGACCATTCATGGGGCTGGCTAAGGGGAGGTGTTAACTCCAGAGCCATGCCCTATTGGGTGTTAACCTGATCTATGTGGATGTGAACCTCCCAGGGTCCTAAGGGGATGGGCCAACCCAAGAATGAATCGGCTCTGGTCGTTCAGGTGACACTTGATGATGTCAAAACTCTATAAGAGGAGAGAAGGCAACTTGAAGATCCCTTTTCAGTTGGAGCAGCAGTGGTGGCAAGCTTGACTCTGGGCCAGCCCTTGTTCCAAGCTCTGGGGCTGAACCTAGCTGTTGGTAACTATGAATGGTATTGGGTCTGTCTGTTGATATTTGTAATTTGTTTGTATTTTGTAGTTTAGGGTGCTGGTTTTTTCCCCTGAATTAAATGAATGTTCTGAAGTTCAGGGTGCTGGCTATTTTCCCCTGAACTAACTGAATGCTATCTGTATGCTCCCCTGAACTAACTGAATGCTGTCTGTATGCTGGATTAAAGTAAGCTGGTCAACCCCTTCACCTTGCTTTGCTTGGTTAAGCAGATCAAAAGAACCTGTGCTTTCGTGGCATGCCGGCAGCTTTCTGGGTGCTGGCTGTGGGTAGATCTTACACCCCCACAGAAGCTGCTAGCTGGATTGTTAAAACAGATCTCAAATCTCTCCTTCTTCAAAGTCTGCTTCCAAATGTTTCTCTCATTCATGCTGCAGCCTCTGCCAGACCCAGGCATCCCAACACTTCAGGGGAACCATGCTTGCTGCATGATCTCCAGCCCAAGGAGCAGCAGCAGAGACCATGCCCAGCCCTGGGGAGTGGCTGCAAGATGCCACCATCATGGGGGGTGGGGCACAGAGGCAAGCTGCCCCCCAAAATACTTTTTTAAAAAGAAAGTAAATGGGAAAATATGGTGAAATTGTTAATCACTTGCTAGTGAAAATTTCAGAGGGGGAAAAACATTTTAAAAGAGAAACAGTGACAGTCGCTAGCTGTATGACCTTGGATGAGTCATTGAAACTCTCTGAGTCATAAATGGCTCCCAATATAAAGATTTCCTACATTATTCTTGCTTTAACACAGCAATTGTGTCCTTAATTGTCCAGGTGTGAAGGTCATTGTGAACCCTTAAACCCATTATTAGGTTGACTGCAAATGTGAGAACTCACATATTTGAGAACTCCCCCAAAGCAGAGACCAGAAGCACTATCAATCTATAGGAGTTCACAGTTTGGTGATACAATGAGGAGAGGGGCAAAACAAGGGAAGCCCTATAAAAGAACCCAAACATTCAGTCCTGTAATCTTGTGTGCAGCCAGAGCTCAGAGGAGATATCTACAGTTACCCTTCTTCAGTTGACTATCTTTGAAGAAAGGACTAGAAAGCAAGCATCGTGTGGGTAAATTTTTCTCCTCCCTACATTTAGAAAGATGAAGGTATCTCAGTTCAGTAAATAGATTTTTAACTGTCGGAGGAGAAAAAATTATATATATATCTGAATTTAATTAATGAGTAGGAAGCTTGGAGGAAACATATAATGATTTGGGTTTTTGACTACCCAATTATGATCCTATATAATTAAACCTGTAACTGTGCTGACACATGGAAATAAGATCAGTAGTTCTAAAATTATTCAATTACCT